>NW_010110073.1:43993-54747 GCF_000699245.1 Pterocles gutturalis | reverse complement strand
CTGTCCCACCATGTCTCTGTAATTGCCAATTTGGACCAAATTTAGAACAAATATTTGAAAGGGTAAACAGCATTCATTACTTTACTAGCTTGGATCTTTTGCATACAAAACAGCCCATAAAAAGAGCCTTAGTAAGGTGTATTGTCAAAAATTAGAAGATACTGTAGCTGAGGATTCCTGTGCAAGCTTATTTCAGTCCGTGTGTTTGCATTTCATCATCTGCAGAACCGGATCTCTTTTAATGTAGAGATTGGATAGTAGTCACTGAGCAGCTGCTCTGAATTTTGTCCTCTTACTGTTCAGGGTGTGATTCTAGATCTGACTCACCGCATGCTGTTCAAAGCCTGCTCTGAAAATACATCAGTCTATGTATATTTTTCTGTTTTGCTCATCTCTATGGTAAAGAAAGGATTTCAAGGTCACCAGTTTGTCTTCTCCACCTTTGTATGAGGAAGGTTTTGTTTTAATCCTTGTCTTACAGATGGGAAGCTGAAATACAGATGCACAGGCAACCTTTAATTCTTGAATGCTTTGTTTTGCAACTATATGAAGTAGTTTTATTTTAGGAAAAGAGGGCAAATGGGAAGTGTAGTTTCCTAGGTGTTAAAATTAATCAACCTGTCTCAAATTCTTTCATCTCTGTCTCTCCCTTTTCTTCCATTTTTCCCTTTTTTGTGTATGAGAGACATCTTGCTATCTTAGCTGAGACCTTTGTTTTTGCTTGGGAAATAGGAAAGCTTGATTTTACAAAAGTGCTAATATTTAATTTGAGTTTCCTCCCTTTTTAATGGAGTTTGTAGGGGTTTTACTAAATAGGGACTTAATAAAAAGTCAGCCCTACACAAGAAGAAAACGTTAACTTGAACGTCATTTCTACCTTTCTCTAGGATTATGGGCAAAACAGAAATAATTAAAAGTAATCATACATCATTCCCAAACTAGAAATTTATTACAGCTAAATGGAACACTAGCCTCGGAGTATCTGAGCTTTGTTCTATTATATAATCCATGAATTTTATTAAAAATAAATTCTTCCAATCCTTCTTTTAAGTCCTTTCCAAAGGATGTATATTGTACTTTAGTATTTTTTGTAAGTATAAACCTGCTTAGGGTAAAGTTGAGAACTATCTTAAAATTTATTTTTATCATAACCAGGCATAACTACCTTTACTCGGTGCTAGTGGGAGTTTTCCAAGAGTGCTGATATTATGTAAATACAGCCTATATAATTCAACCTATGAAAAAATCAAATTTTGCATTCAAACTCTTATTGTGGAAGCCTATTCTGAGACATATGACATTCTTAAAAGGCTGTAGAAATATTTAGTACACAAAATGCTATAAAAAAATGTTTGTCCCATTTTGGAATAAGCAAATTTTCTAATGTTTTACTTGTTTGACAAACAGGTACACACTAAGTTCCACTGCAGGCAAGCCCATGCTCCAGGCACTGACACTTCATGCTTGACATTTTCCTATGATGGTACTGTCCTTGCCAGCCGGGGAGGTAAGTGATTGAAAAAACCCTTTGTTGTGTTGAATGTAAGACCATTTTAACTTTACTAGTTGCTTATGATGGAGCTAAGATAGTGAAATCAGATACTAGTGATTTAAACCTGAAGTGTTTCATGATTTACATCTTTTATTTTGATACACCAGACAATACTGTGTAACTGAAAGCACATTTTACAGTAGTTAAGGAATATTTTAGGATAACTTTCCTGTTTGTATTACACAATTCCTTATCTGTCTTCTTTTATAGCATTTATAATACACCAAAAGGAAATTATTAGCTTAATTAAAAATAAAATGAGACCAGTTTCATTACTTATTTCTTTCCAATAAGATTACTGCCTCTAAATAACAGTATCTCTGTTATTAACTCCTGAAGCAGCTTTCTTATGCAATGTCCTTTTTTATTCATATTGCAGTTTTTGTCTAATTTATATTAAAAAGATCAGGAAGTGATGACTGGAACTGAGTGGCCAAGATGTACTTGAAAGGCAAAAAAATATCAACAGGACAGGAAAAAAAAGTTTGCTTTTTAAACATTAGATAAAACTTTTGTAAAACAGTATTAGATAATTGAACAGGACTTGAGAAGGCAAAGACGTAGTTGAAGACTCATTCATTCCAGATTAGATGTATTGGATAGAATGGTGTCTGCCTAAGAGTGCTTTTCATACAGAGATCTGTCTACCCAGTATTTTGAAGGCAGGTGCAAGCATGCAATCTGAGCTGTCTGGATGGAAACCAGCTATAATGCTGATGTATGCATTAGCATGGTCCCAAGGCCAAATAAACAGGCCTAGGGAGAGGCAGCGTATGTTAATGTCGGCTAACATGGTGCCTAGCATGTGTACAGGACATCTGGTCAGTTTGGTACACAGACAGAATGAGATTACATAAACAAAATACCAGGATAGAGGTACTTATAGATGGCAAAAGCACTGAAGCAAGGGATAGGCTTCCAAGGCAAGGGCTTTAGCTTCCAGTTGCTTTGAGTCCTCCCATTGCCCCGTCCCTGATGAGTAGTCTGGCATTGGTGGCTTTTATGGCAATATGCAGCTGCTATTGAATGATACTTCTCTGACTTCTTTGTATGTCTTGACATATTTCTAAGATATCAAACATTATGTTCCCCAGATCACATGTTTCAGAGTAAGATGATGGTAGTTTTGTCCTTGACAGCCCTAGGCTTACTAGGGCACGCTAATGGTGCTTGGGTTGTTTCTTAATTGCTTTTCAGGCTCCTGGTTCTAGAGTTCTACTGCCACTGTACTCATCATTAATGAGTCCTAAGTGGTTGAGGTAAAAAATCTCAAACTTACTGGTCCTTACTGAACCAGAGACTTACTTTGTGAGAACCTTCAGCTCCTTGGAAAGTAGGTGAACTGTCTCTTTCTGTTCTGAGCTAAATTAAATGCTGCATCTGTCTGTGGTGTTGCCCCTGAAAAAAAATCACACAGACCTACCTAATAAGACTTAAAGAAATCTTAGTGTGCTTTTAAATATTGACAGTAAACAAGGTTAATACTTATGTGAGTAATATTCACTAGTGCTGTCTTGAAACCTCCATTTATGTAAATTCTCCTACGTTTCACATTTATGAACGTAGATCACATAAATGAACATTTGCTTATTTTTATTGCATGTGCTGCTTTTGGTTGCCTGTTATTCCTCATCTGTCTCCAGGTTTTGTGTCGTGTTAAACAGACTTCAGCTTATGTTTTGTCTACCACACTCTGCTCTAAACTGTTGATTGATTGTTTGCAGAATGCAAGACTGTGTGGAAATTTGGCCCCTCACTGTGGATAAAAGTGCTACCTTTGTGTAGTGCATTAAAAAAAAAAAAAAGCTCTGTATGCATTATCCTGAAGAATAAGGAGGATTCATACCTTATTTTGACTTGTTTGGTTAGTGCTTTAATATGAGTATTGCTTTGGACCTGTACCAACAAAAGCAGATGTGGATCCAGCATTCATAGATTAACACACCTGCCAAGTGCTGAGGATCAAAGAGAGGATAGTTGTTTGGGGAATGGGGACTTTCATTGAAAGCCTGATTGACTCTCCTGCATCTGATGTAGATTGTGGTGGATATGAGAGAGATGAGGCAGGGCTCAGCTGCAAGCACAAGGGAAAATGAAAAGCTAAGGAGCTGCTTATGAGAGTTCCCAGTCCTACTCTTGTCGGTTATTAGGTAGTAACTTGACAGAAACTTAAGAAAGTGATATTTTTGCATGCTTATAAGCATGAAAGTAATTTTTTTCTAAATACAGTGAAGATAGTACTTTGGAAATGTTTTCCTTGTTAAGCAGTGAAGAGGTAAGTATTAGGACTGGACTTGGGATCCTAGTATAAAAATTTAAAAGACCTTTTTTTGACTTCTGGTATGTACAAAATTTATGGAGTTAGTTTTTGTCATAATAGGAAGCAATGGCTTCATTAATTCCATAAATCTCATTATAGCTATTAGCTTGATGGTTCATTTATTTTCCGTGGTATGAACAGTGTGCAGACGCAGTGCCATCTTAATCAGTAAACTCGTATAGGAAAATACTTCACCGTAGTTAAACGCAAGAAAAAATATTCACATCTAAGCTTATCAGATAGCTTGTGCAGATATATGGTGTCTTTTGATCTCAAAAATTATATTCTTGTCTTTCCTTTCGATGCTTTGGTTTTGGTTTTTTTGTGGGTTGTTTTGTTTGGTGTTTTTTTTTTTTTTCGTTTTAGCTGCATTTCTCTTTTTCACAATATTCTAGAGGAAAAAATAAAACATTTAATTTTGAACTTGGTTAAAAAAGTAGAAACACGTTGAGTACAGTTTGCTGTATGCTCAAGGTTTATGCAGCAGCGCATGTAGTGACTTTTTGTTTTGTGTAGAGCAATAATATATTGCTGTTTGTGGTAAATACAAACATTAGGATTTTAAAAATCAAATGGTTTTATGTCAAGTAGTGTTTCTCGGGAGGTGAGTGCTGGTATTCATTTGAAACAATGCCAAAAATGTATTCATTAGCTTTAATAGACATAATCAACTATTTGTAACAGTTGGACCTGGAATGGCTTCCAGTATCCTTCACTTCCATATGTTTAGAGAGGATGATTTTTGGCTAGGCTGGTATGGATGCAGGTGAAGGTGAGAGCTGTTCCAAGTGTAAGGGCAGAATCCCTGATCAGTGACTTTCCTCCCAAGGCCTTTGGCTTGGAGTGAGTGGGGTCCTGACCTGTGGTGCTTCTGAAAGTCATTATTTAGGTGTTGCAGCTGCTTTTGCAGAACCAGTGCAGAACACAGAAGCATATACCTTGTTCTGTAAGGTACCTCTCCTCACATATATAGTATAAGGCTCAGAGAAAAGCTTGGAGTTTATAAACATAATATATTCTGGTGCTCCCTCATGGTAAGCCTTGTTATGCTGTGCTTTTTCTATGCTGCATTTTCTTTTTAAAATTCTCATTTCTTATGTTTCTTTGCTTTCCCCAGAGATCTTTGTGAATTTCTGTCCTTGAGCTTTGCTTTTGTTATGGTTTTGAACCCAGCTAGCAGTGAACACCACACAGCCACTTTCTCACCCTCCCCCTTCCCAGAGATGGGACGCAGAATTAAAGGGGTAAAGGGAAAAGAGATTCGTGGGTTGGGATAAGAACAGTTTCATAACTAAACTACAATAAAATTGAAAATAATAATAACAATTATAATAGTAATGTACAAAGATAGAAATGAGTGATACACTCACTAGCTGATGACCAAGGCTCAGCCTTTTCCTGGCTAATGATCCTGGAGCAGGGAGAGTCCCGAAACCACAATCCGGGAAAGGAGATAAGAGCGAGAGAGCGAGACAAACCAGAGAGAGGGACGACCCAGAGAGAGAAAGGCAACCCAGACTGAGAGCCTCATCTACATACTAGGCATGACGTGCACGATATGAAACATTTCATTGGCCGGTTTGGGTCTCAATCCTAAACCTAAGGTCAGATCCAAGGCCAGTAATTGGGGCTGTGTTCCCTCCCACCTTCTGCACCTGCAGACACTGGCAGAGCAGAGAAGCTGAAGAGTCCTTGACTGTCCTGGCAGCAACTATAAACATCAGTATGTCATCAGCCTTCTTCTCAGCACAAATCCAGAACAAAGCTTCACACTAGCTACTATGAAGAAAGTTAACTCTGTCCCAGCCAAAACCAGGACAGCTTTCAACACAGAACTTCCTCTTTAAAATAGGAGCTTCTTGAAAAGTATTGCTGACTTCAGGCTTTCTGAGTTTGTGTCAGCACTTTTGCTTCTTTTGGACCCATTTGCATCTGTGTACTTGTCTTCATGGTCATCTTCTGAAAAAAAAGAAAATCAGATATAGCTTTTGCAGTATCAGTGCATTGGCCTTATTTTGACTAAAAGCTGTTTTCAAAGTGCCTATCCTGGTTCACCACAAAACAGTTTTTCTAGGACCTAATTGTTACTTTGTTGATAAATCCAGTGCTCCAGTACCATTGGCCTAATGGTGTCTGACCTGATCGTATCAGACTAGAGGCTATTTATTTGTATCCTTCTTATTTAAATGGCAAAGAATATAGAGTTTCAAATGCTACTAAAAATGCTATAAAAACTTATAAGGCTTTGGAGAAGTCTGCCGTCGAGAAAAATACTGAATGATCTGAGTGGACTATTTTGGATGCTTCATACTGAACTGCACAACATCTCTTTATATGTTTTTGTTTAAGGGTAACTATTTTTGTCCATGTATTAAGTAATTAAAAATAGATCAGTACTGCTACAGCTCTCTTAAAGAAGCCTTTTAAGCACCGATAGAAGGATGCTACTGGAAAAAGTCCTTGGTGTTGTGGAAAGTTAGTATGTCTGTTTTCTTAGTAACAGTGATTTCAACTCTAAATGCAGATTAGATTCAGGAACTAATATTATATTTACAACAAAAAAAAAAAAATTAGAAAAAGTGAATTTGGGCAAATTCTTAGTGATGGTAAGTTTCACAGCTTTGGCCAAGTCACTCTGTTAGCATTTCTTCCTCTCCAGTATTTAATCATCTATTTCTGCACAGTGTAAGACAGTGTTGATTTGAAATCAGCCATAACTTTTTGAGTCCTTCTTGAGTCTTCTAATCTTTTAAACCAGGAGATTACATTTTCTTGTTAGCAGAAGAGCTCTAGCTAAATGTCTGACTGCATCTCTCCTGCTAAGCCCTGGCAGGACTACAGTTTGAAGATCATGTCAAGGCTCATACTGTAGGGAACAGAACAACCTTGGCTTCTAGCCTTAGATCTGTCCCTGTCCAGAAGATTTTCGGAGTGGCCAAATGGTATCCTTTGCATACGTTTATAAAGTGCTGGTGCTTTAGAGATAAAATCTCACTGATAAGTGGATTTTTGTTGGGGGTGGGAGGGGAAAAGGAGGGTTCATTTTACAAGACCAAATGCTTTGAAGTGCTTGGGACAGCATCTACTGGGAAAAAATAAGAAAACAGATATTCCCAAAATAAGGACTCAGCAATTTTATTTCTTGGAATTTTTTAGCTTCCCAGTGAACAGAAATATACTCTGCTGTAGATATAATTTATTTCAGTTGTCCACTTCTTAAAAATATTTTGTAGTAAAGAGTTATCTTCATCTTTAATATAAACATACATGATGTACGAGGCCACACATGACTGCTTGCCCTATAAAGGGTACTGCTGGCCTTGATTTCTTTTGTTACAGCATGTTACTTATTTTTTTTTTAACAATTTATATCCAAGGCCTCCTTTAAGCTCTTCATCTCAAAGGCTTTGATTCCCCAGTATAGTTTTAGAGAAGAAAATTACTTCCCTGCAAGGCTTGTGCTTTGGAAGAAAGCGTGTCTGTGCATTACCAATCACTTGCCTCCTTTTGTTAGAAAGATTTTGTAACTTTGTCTAAAATCAATCTCTGGATATTTTTAAAGGTAATTGTTGTTTGAAAGTCTTCCTTTTCACCCTTGAAAGCATTGTGGCATTGATGTCAAAAGCAAGGAGATACCTAGATGCCTGAGTGAGGTGTTTCAAAGCAGAATTGCTGTCATTCATCTAAAGTTGGAAATATGTATCCCAGAAGGATGTTCAGCAGAGGTGTAGATCTCTCTGAGAATTACTAACTAATTTCTCTCTCTTTTTTTTTTTTTTTTTTTTTTTTTTTTTTCCCCTGTTCTCACTTTGTTAATATGTCATAACTTCTGGAAAAGGAATAAACAACCTGACTTTTACTGGCCTACAGTCACACCATGTTTATCAAACAGAGATGAGAATTTCTATAAATGTCTTGCTGTAACCTCAGTTTTGGCTTTTATGGCCAAAGGTGGGGTGGAGGGGTGTGAAAAGGTTTCATTATAGCAAGTGTAAGTTCACTTGCTTCCCTTCTCCCCCTTCCCCGAGGATTTCTGACTGATTCCAGGGCCTGTTCTCCATACTGAGATTGCAGTTTGTTGCTGTTTCCCTGCTAAATAAGGGGGAAGACTTCATGTGACTTTCCATTTTTCCTGATCATTTTTTCAGGGCAGGTAGGAACCAGACACATAAAACTTCTTTAGTTTTTGATCATGTATGGTCACATTTTAATGTCTGCTGATATCCTAAGATTTACATTTACTCCTAGTAGCAAAGCACCAATGCTCAGAAACACAGAATAAATTAGTGTTTGAGGAATCTGATTCCACTGTGGATAACAGTTCTTGTTAGGAAGCATTGCCGTGATAGAGTTGAGACACTGAGGAGAAGTTTCTCATGTACTAGAGTGCAGCAGGTGGAACTTCCCATCTTTGCACCTGATAGTAATTTAGGGACAAAAAACTTCCCTACCATCTTCATTTTGAATGCTTCTACCATATCATTCTGTTCTTTCTGTGTCTGAATTAGAGGATTAAATTTTCTGCACATGTCTATTGACTTAAATTCTTTTTTTGCTAACCTTCCTTCCATTTGTTTTATAGGAGATGATACTTTAAAGATATGGGATATTAGACAATTTAAAAAGCCTCTTAATTCAGCGGAAAGACTTCCCAGCTTTTTTCCAATGTAAGTACTCTAATTTATTCCAGCTCATGGAAGTAGTAGTAGTTGTGCTGAATGGCAGGGAGTCTGCCAGGGTTCTCCCCCTCGGTTTTTACTGGGTCCAGAACGGTGCAGAAAGAACAGCACAGAGGGGACTGTGCAATAAAGATTCTTGGATATTTTAGGACTTCATGTTACTTTAAAAGATCTCGTATTTTTTTGTGAAAATGCATAGCTAGCTTTGCTTGTTTTACGCCATTTTTCAGTCTCATATATCTTATGTCTAATTAGATTAGCAACTTTTCAGGAGGCGGCCAGTTCATTGCCTTGTGTTTGTGTAATGAGATATAGAGGTAATCCTCATTCTTATTTGGTCTATGATTAATAAAAGAAGAGCTGGATTGAAAAGTAGACATAACATGAAAATGCATGGTATGAATTCAGGTTATGATGTTAGAAGTGCTGATGATGGTGTTCTTTGGTACTAAAGTACTGTATTGTACTGCATAGTGCCAAGTATTGTATTTAATATTTTCATAGGTATTACCTGTATTTCTATAGCTGTAGAACAGACATCCAACTCGAAGGACAATTTATACTTTTGAAATAAGATCTTAGAAAGACAGGTTATGGTCAGGTCAATCTTGACTGCAGTTTGTAGCATGGAGGAAAAGTAAGCAGACAAACATTTTTAGCCACTGTATAAAGACACTGCATTGCACCATTAAAGAATGTATCATCAGCAAAAACAGATTTAAGGAATGATTTATTTTTTTACTTGATGATGATAACCAGGTTTTAAAATACCCTTTTTGTTTCTCATGTTGAAAAGTTTACAAGGCTCCTGAGTGGAGGAGAATTTTGGAGGGAGGGGGATTTTTATTGGATCTGCCAGTTTTGCACATTCTGTGCACAGCTGTAATTGTACATTTGAACTGTATGTGATAAGTATAGTAATAGATGACAGCTGACAAAAGATTTTGTTAAAGCGTTGTCTTGAAAGGATTAACAAATAGGAAGCATTATTTTTAAGAAGTGCAATATATATATATGTTTCTGGCACGTTAATTGTTGATTTGCCTGGTATGATGATTTGTTTTCTTCAACAGGACAGATTGTTGTTTCAGCCCAGATGATAAAATACTTGTCACAGGCACTTCTGTTAAGAAAGGTGGTGGCAGTGGGAAGCTTTTTTTCTTTCATCGGGAGACGTTCCAGAAGTTGTATGAGATAGAAGTTACAGATGCGGTATGTGTTACAGTTTGGGGTGTTTTTTTTTTCAACTATGCAAAAATGTGAATGAAATCATATTTGTATGCTTTTTTCCCCTTATGCAGGTAATGACCTACTAACACTACTGCAATTTTTCTACTCCATATTTAAGAGATAAGAGGCACAGTGGCCTGAATAGGTGCCATCCTCCTTTCAATTAAAAAAAAAAAAATCTCTGAAAAAAGGGTTTAAGCACTAGGAGATCCCTGCTTTGGTATTACCATTGCATTTCTCAAGGATTTCTGTGAACCCTTCAGGAGTGAGGCATGAATCCTAAAATTCTTACATGTTTACGCTGTTTACTCCTCTAGTTATCGTGATGAAATACCGTATTGTGACAAAACTCCTACTTGACCCTGAAACGAGACTTGTGGTTGTTACAGAACGTATTTCAAAACCCTCTAGCTTGTGTAAATGCAACAATTTTGTGGCAAAAGGAAGACATCATTAGGAATCCCTCCATCAAAACACCATTCTCACCAGTAACGGGAAAAAAAAAAAAAAGCAAAGCAGCAAAAGGATGAGGTTTCTTTAAAGCAGTTTTGTGATTATAGAATCATAGAATCATTGAGGTTGGAGAAGACCTCAAGGATCATCAAGTCGAACCATCAACCCACACCACCTAACTCACTAAACCATGTCCCTAAGCACCACGTCTCCACATTTCTTGAACACATCCAGGGATGGTGACTCCACCACTTCCCTGGGCAGCCTGTTCCAATGCCTGATCACTCTATCAGTGAAGAAATTTTTTCTAATATCTAGCTTAAACCTCCCCTGGTGCAACTTGAGGCCGTTTCCTCTTGTCCTATCCCCTGTTACTTTAGAGAAGAGGCCAGCACCCACCTCACTACACCCTCCTTCCAGGTAGTTGTAGAGGGTGATAAGGTCTCCTTTCAGCCTCCTCTTCTCCAGACTAAACAACCCCAGCTCCCTCAGCCGCTCCTCATAAGACCTGTGCTCCAGA
>NW_010110073.1:33049-43896 GCF_000699245.1 Pterocles gutturalis | reverse complement strand
ACCAGTGCTGAGTACAGGGGCACAATCACTTCCCTAGTCCTGCTGGCCACACTATTGCTGATGCAGGCCAGGATGCCATTGGCCTTCTTGGCCACCTGGGCACACTGCTGGCTCCTGTTCAGCCAGCTGTCGACCAGCACCCCCAGGTCCCTCTCTGCTGGGCAGCTTTCCAGACACTCTCCCCTGAGCCTGTAGTGTTGCAGGGGGTTGTTGTGACCACAAAATCTGCATATGGATGAGTTTGTTATATCCATCATTTCTGTGGCAGAAGTTTTGCAAATTAGAAATGCAGAATTCATGTCAAAGCAGAAAGCATGTGTTTTTGTTGGGGGAGGGGGGAGAAACCTGTGTTTATTCTGAACATATATTCTAAATACAGGTTTTTTATGATACTGGAAGTTTTATCTAGCACTAATAGCATGAACTGGATTTTGAATTTTTCTCCTAGGGAACATACCAAACCTGAGCTTAACTCATGAGGATTTCTGGTGGATTTTTTTTTTTTTTCTGATACAAGTATTATAACCAAGTATTTATAAACTTTTTCTGAGGCAAAACATGAATCGGTGTCCCCTCTGAAACTTCACGACAGAGAACGGGAAAACAACTGCATAAGATAACATGCAAGAGGTAGATTGTTGTAGCAGCTCTTCTGTCCTTGGGCATAGGAAGCAAAATAGCTTAGCAATTTAATTCATAATGGTTATGGACTCCTAAGAGCTGGGTGTCTGGATGTGGTCATGATGGCATCTCCATTTAGTGGTGGTAAAGTCAGTAACAGCATACAGAAACTTCCCTTGAGCCTGAAGACTGCAAAAATGAGAAGCTTGTCAATGGTGGATCCTGTATCTCTGAAAAAAAGTAGTGAGAATTAGTGCTCATCAACCTACCTGTTTTGCATTCAGAGGAAATATAATTCTCATTGGCTAACTTTGTCTTCCAGAAAGACTGTTCTTTAATTCTGTGAAATAAGTGGTCTTTGTGCCTGCTGAGGTAGATAATGCTAAAAGAGAGTCCAGAAGAGACTGTTTTGCTATCAATTTCTATCAGAATTGAGAGGCAAAATTCTATTGTTCTGCTTCAAAATGCAAAAGAGACAGGGAGCTGAGAACCAACAGCAGGAAATGGTTGGAAAAACAAAGTTAGGGGTCAGTAAGCGATTTCACTGAGGCCACTCACATAGTAAAATCTTAAATATGTGTACAAATCTCAGCAGGTTCATAATTTTATACTATAATTTTATATCGGTGCTGATATTTATATGGTACTTTTTAAGCCTCTAGTAAATTACTTCTGTCTATGGAGTTTTAGTGCTGCTGTTTTCCTTCATTTGTAGCTATAAAATTTAAGACTATCATTCTCCTGCTTTGAATGTAATGGCTCAAAGGAAAATAATGGAAATAATAGGTGAAGAACTGAGACTTAAAAATGCTGATTTTATGACATAATTTTCAGTGAGCCAGCACTAATAAACACTCTATCTAGCTTCCAGCTTCAACACTACACATTTAAGAAAACCTCAATTAAGCATATCAACCTGAATCTAAAACACAAAAAAATTACTATAAGTTGTGTTACGAAATAAAAGCCGTATATTTTTTCAAGATCTTTCTATTTGTATCTTTCAGCTTTTTCCTTCATGCTCTTTTCTTGTTCTTCTCTAATTGCAGTGTCTGAACTATAAATGCATAAAGGCATGCTAAAAACAAATGAATTTTCAAGAAGCTGGCTTTTGTGTTTTATAAGCAGCACATGCTGTTTGTTGGAAAGATTATTGGCCTATGTATTGGTAGATTAATATAGTGTGTGTAGTTTATCAAAACATTTTTTCATCAGTGCAGTAATTACTTGCTTTCTATGGACTACATTCCTAGTTTCCACTGTTTCCTTATACTGTCTCAAAAATGTAGATAGTGTAATTAAAAATAAATTTCGTAGTGTTGTCTAAGTTTCAGTTTGTCTTCTGTAACTAAATATAATGCTTCTTTACCTTTTGTATGTTATCTATCCATATGTAATTTCAATGTTTCTATTTGGGTTTTTTAGGCATTGCATAGATGAAGTTCCACTATGCCAATATGTGTAGTAAAAGCACAAATACACCAATATCTGTCTTTGCAAAGAGCTTGGTCTGCTCTCATTCCTTTTGAAAATAATTTCAGTTATTTCAGTTGGTTTTAGTTCAAATTGCTAAAGAAAAAGGGCATCATTAGTCATCTATTTCAAGTATAAAATGAAAATAATGAGACTTTTTGAGGACAGTTGTATACCAGTTTAGTGGTAGAATGTATATAATCAGAATAACAGAAAATCTACTGTGATAACTATTATTGTGTTACAGTTTTAATTTTGTAAGGATTTTTTTAAGGAAATGCCGGTAAGCTTAGAAAATTGAAAAACACTAAAAAGCAGTAAACATTATCTTATACCTCCTTGGTAAATAGCCAGTGCAATTGGCCTGTGAATGAACCCGGGGGGTAATGGGAAAATATTTAATGGGAATGTTTGACCAAAGCTGTGTCGGGCATTCCTTTCCATCATACCACACAAACCTTTTTTCACCTTTTCTTTCAAGTTTTCATGGGAAAACCCATTTCTGTTTCAGAGCTGCTGGAGTGAAACCTTGTGGTTTTACTAATGGACTAACAGTCTGATTAGTCTCTGCTGTTGTGGCTGGGTATAGAATATTTTTTTTTTTAGTCGCAATCTGTGACTAAACTAGGGACTATATTGTTGTGTCCACCATTGAATGCTATCCCACCATGCAGGCACTGGGACTTCTCTAGAACTCAAGCTTCTAAGATAAATAGCAATACTTTTTGAAGAAAAATTAGATAAATGTCAGAAGCAGTGCAGACCCTGCACTCCGTTTCTGACTGGTAGCAGTGTGCCTGCAGGAGGAGGTGTGAACACGACAAATATGCAATGATGCTTCTCCGACTATTCTGTTCTGCCTCCGGTGGTCTGTGACTTAGCGATATCTTGATGCAGACATAGGAATTTTACAGTTGATAGTACTCAGTGGATTTTTCTTCCATGAGTTTATCAAGGAGTGAAGTTATCCATGTTGCAGGTTACTGGCAGGGGCATTTACTTACTGCAGTTTAGATCAAAACTCAAGGGTGGAAGCTCCTGCCTCTCCTACTCCCCTGAGAAGCTGGTGCTCTGCATGCAGTACTTCAGCCTTACCCTGGCTCAGCATGTACGGGTGTGATTGGAAATCATGAGGGCTTTGTACTGTGACCATAGTTACATACATTAAACTGTACAGAATTCCTCTCTTTTTAACAAGAACCAAACTTTAAAAAACCCTGTTATGCACATGCAACTTTTTCATAGTTTTTCTGTCTCTGTTTCTTCTGTCTTGACAGTATTATCTGTGGATGGTTCTTTTGCTCCCACCTCAGATATCCACAAGAAAATATTTCTATTAAGCCTTTCAATTTGAGCAGTTGAGCCTTATTTTATGTGGAAAATTTATAATTGCATGGAGAATGTTTCTTCACTCCATCTAGATGGAAAAAGAGCCTTAAACAGATGTCAGGAACTATAACTGCCAGAAGAGGGGTACAAAGTGTATGCACAGAAATGCAAGGCTATTTCCCTTTCCTTTCCCGAGGTAGTATGAGAGGAAGGAAGACCTGTAGCTGCTTTGGGATGAGGTCTCATTTTTTGGGATGTCTGTAATTGGACTCTCTTTCTGGAATGAAAGGGAGATTTCCTTGTCAGATGCAAGTCAGGGAGAGTTTATTCCTAATTCTTGGTTTGGTTGTGCAAGTATGAGCTCTTTATGGGAACCAGTTATAAATACCTACTGTATGGGAAACAGACTTGGGTACACAACATTTCCCCCAATGTCAATTTAATTTAAAATAGCTGTGGATAGCCACTTGAATCACTCTCACATGTCTGTCATTTGTTTGGCTAGTTCAAACAGATCATCCAGTAGTTATCCTTATTACAGACAAGATTGATTTTGGCAGCAGTAGAGCAGTCATCTTCCCCATGTGGAAAGGAGAAGTAACATACCCCGTTACTGCCAAGCAAGAGTGGGCACTGAAAAGGGAAGAAAATAAGTTGTACAACTACAGAAATTGCTATTTTTAAATGGAAATGTAAGCCATAATTTAATTTAAAAATGAGCAAAGATTATGTGATTGTGTACATTATAAAATGAGATATGCAAGTTTTTAAAATATGCAGGTTTTTGTAGATATGCAATAATCCAAATACATAGATTTATGGTTGTTTTGGGAAACCTGTTTCTGTTAGGAAGATTCTTAAATATTTTTTCAGTTTCTCAAATATAAGCAAAAGTTAAATTATTAAATACTTCTGAAAATACCTCTAAGGGATGTTTCAGGAACGTCTTTTGAGACAAGCTATAAATAAAGCTTTTTTTTAGATTAAAGAGGGAAAAGGAAAGAAAGAATAAGGAATATGAAACTTCTAGTATTCTTTATGCACAGTTGATATAGGATTGCAGTATTTCTTTCCTTGACCTCAAACGATATCATTTACTATTTATAAGGTGCAGTAATATAGTAAAAGGCTTTTCCACTGTGGCCCATTTCACTAAGATTTAAAGTTTTTGTATGTAAGAAAAATAAATTATTTTAACTTCTGAAAGAGATCATCATGCGACTTGGGGGGAAGAGTGGGGCCAAGCTATTTATTTTATTTGAAAGGAAAATCTGCATTTTCCGCAATAAGGAAGTAAATACAGTATTTAAAGTCCAGTAAATTTTTGTGTTGATTAAAGTTAAAAAAAAAAAATCTAGTATAAAAGGTGAATCACAGGAATGTGGTTTTTTTTTTTTTAATGAGGTAACTTGTCAATTTTTATTCTCTGCTTTCATATATATAAAGACAATGTGGTCCTTTCCTTCACATACCCTGCAGCAGCATGTACTTTGTTTTAGGGGAGCTGTCACTAGAGGTTTAAGGTATGCGAGAGAAATAAACTGTGCAGGTTTCCTCACTGTAATGGGGGCTGGGGGGTATATGTGAGGGTTGTCTGCTTTAACTTTGTGATATACTCTGATGAAAGTGTGGCTGTAATTTTGACAGAGCTGGTGCTTGAAAATGCCCTACCTTGCAATTATGAGGAAAACAGCTTGCCACCTTAAGTTGCTTTTTCTATTAATCAAAAAATGAAAGTGTTGTTTGGTGAATCAATTAGCTTCTAAGAATGATTTATAGCTGTACCATGAAAGATAAAGTGATAGGGCCTTGCTATCCATATGTTCTATATTGAGATCCTTCCTTGAATTATTGGCCTTTGAAAATGTTTTTAGGATATTTCTGGTCTCTACTTAGAAAATTGTATATTTATCTGTTTCTGGTCGCTTTTCTAGTGAATGTTTCCACACTTTTTTGAGGTCATGTTTCACAAGGGAAAAACATTAGTGTTGTTTCCTCTACTATTGTATTCTCATGAGTATTTTAAATCTAATGATAGCAAGTCACTGCATTCTAGATATTCCCTAACCTCCAACCTTATTTATTGTAGCTGGCTCTTTTCCTTGGAAGAGCTCCAGAGGAATCTCAACCCTGAAGATTTTTGCAATTGGGGTTTAAAGTAGATTTTAAATATAATATTAGTGCATTTTTATTGACTGAGCAGCATTTTTTTTTGATCAGAGCATGCATAGTATCAACATATGAGTGTTAACCATCTTTATGCTCAAAAGAAGAAACAAGGTGGAAGCAAACTCGTAGCATTTGTTGTTCAGCTTTGCAGATGTTTGGAAATGGCATAGTTCTAAATCTGTTATTTAATCTTTTTTTTTTAAATTAAACAGACAACAGTTTTGTAAGAGTTACTTAGTCTACATTTTTTTCCCCTCCTCTAGTTGGTGGGTGCATCCAGGAGGCAGACCAGGCTCTACCATATACAGCAGCACAGTTGTTGGCTTTTGGATCACCACTGTGCTCTAAGGCACCAGCGAAAAGGGATTAGGGAGTATGCAGTGGGAATTAATGTGGTCTCTGAGCAGCATTATCTTTCTATGATTCTTAAGGCAGAACTTCTGTTGTTCTTGGAGAGGAGCAGACAGTTAATGTAGCTGATGTTTCATGCAGATCTTCTGCAGAGAATTCAAGGTGACTGTAAGAGAAGGAAAGACATACCTGCATACAAGCCTTCCTTTACTATGCTGACTTTATTGATTGATTTTACTTTCTATTCTGCGTGTCAACCGTCACTGTTAATAATCCTTGATTATTATGTAGAAATAGTGGTATTTCTGCAGGTAAGATTGCCATTCACTTCAGATTAGAATACTGAGTTTCTGATTTAAAAAAAAAAAAAACAAAAAAAAAAAAACAAAAAACAAAAAACAAACAAACTTTAAATTCCAGTTGCATAGAATTGGAGATATAGTATCTCTGTAAATTGTGGAAAAATGTCCTGGAACATTTGCATGAGATTCTTTTAGGCCTGTTTTTTAGAACATGAGGGCATGAGAGGGAGGAAATAAGTGTTTCCTGTTGAAGCTTTCAGATCTTGAAGACTGACAGAAGTCACTCTGGTGCATATAAGTTAGAATGCTTATGGGCCTTTCTTGCAGCCCAGCAAATCGTGAGATTTTTAGTATATTCCGAGGCATTTTCTTCTGTTTTAACAAGTAGATTGTACGTTCTTGCTGGGATGTATTGTATAAGCAATTGCAGGGAAGTTTTCAGTCTGTTAAAACTGTGAGCCACTTCAAACATGTTCATGAAGATTTGTACAAAGACTAAACTTGTATGCCCTGTACAGCAGTCTAAGTATCTGAAGTTTCTAAATGGTCCCACACCTTCATTATAAAATGAAAAGCTTGAAAGCCACTGCTTTAATATCTTCACTAATTACAGAAATTGTTTTAAAAGCAGCAGTAGCCAAGCAGGGATGGGGAAAAATTATTGAAACATTCCCTTCTTTCCTGGGAAGATGTATCACTGAGGTCAGGTAGACTTAATGCTGTGTGAGTTCCAGAACTATAGAAGATAAAGCTGCAAGGCACACTGAGAATTGATCCCATGCTCCAGCACAAGTTTGAAATTGTTTACCCTTCTCAAATATAGAGATAATATGACTATAGGCTTGGGTAACAGTTAATGTCAATTTGAGTGGTAATTACTCCTTAAAAAACATACTGATAAGCAGTAAAGTTTCTTAAGTAGTATTGGTTAATTATGGTTTATGCTTCTACATACTGAAAAGATACTGCATTGCACAAGTAGTTCTTCACCATGAATATGTAGGTTCTACAGGAGAAAAGACAGAATAGATGTGCTGAATAAACTAGTTGTGTGCATATTTGCATTGATTTTGACAGACTGGGGTTTTTTTTCAGCAATGTTGGAATTTGTAAAAACTGCAGTTAGGATAAATATTCAGTTTGGTAAGAAAAGCCCTGTTTGGCCACTGCTGTGGTGACCTGTCCTTATGGAGTCCACGGCCATGGTCAGAATGTCATTTTACATGTTTGCTATCTTCCCTGCTGACATGCTGCTTATCTGGCTGTCTGGACAGCCAAGTGCAGCAAATCTGGAGCAGCATTGTTCAAACAGAACCCATCACATACCGTCATGTCCACTGAAGCAAAGCTTGCATGTGGGAAAGACAGAGGGTTTGTTTAAGTTTTTCTTTTCCTAACTGAAAATATTTTCTTAGAGCAGCAGCTCTTGCTGTCACTTTTTTATTCTATAGCTTCAGAACAGATTCTGAAAGACTTATTTATTAGACTGTAGGTTAGGAAAGGGGTAAGCAATAAGGGCGAACATAGGCAGTGTTTGTTTCTGTTTTATCTCCATTCAGTTTTTAAGTGTCTCCAGAGCTAGACCTGATCTTTCAAGCTAAGATTCTAAAGATTTGTTGGACAGATTTAGGAGTTTGTATCTGCTGTATTCTTTCTGCACTAGGAGTATTTAATTTGGCTTCCAGGATCCTTTATCCTTGAACTGGAGAGTTTTATGTAAGTAGCACAACATGCTGCAATATAGATCCTCCTTAGTTTTCTGTTTTTCTTATATAGTTACTTTGGCCATTGTGTGCTGCAGGGATTCACCTGACCAAATATAGATGTCTACAGCTGATGCAGTCACTCTAGGCTCCTTTTCTAATCAACAGAGAAAAATAAATACATCCAGACTGATTTTATCTCATACTAAAATAGGTAACTAAAATAGGTTAGATGGCCGCTGTAAAATGCTTATTTCTCTCCGTTACCTATAAAGGGAGGTGAGAGGTTGTAGGCATTTAAAAAGCAGAACCCTAAAGATTAGAAGTGTAGACATCTTAAGTTTAGTAAGTCAAGTCTCACCTTAGACCTTCACTTCCGTCCACTGGTGTTTATTCTCTCCTGCTAAAAGACTGGGACATTTCATCTCTTGTGCTCTGACCTTGCCAATGGGTTACTTTTGCACTCACTTCTAGTGATTTAAGGGAATTTAGGGGACTGTAGGCAATTTAGAGGAGAAAAGCCTACCACTCTGTGAAAAGATTGTGCTAGCTAACAGTCAAGTCTTAAGGTCTCTTACTTGCACCTGATTTCCAGACATTACTGTCAAAATATCAGCGACTTCACTTTAGGATTATGGAACTTTATCTAAATTTTAACAGTCTTTTTTGTAAATCAGTGGAAATATCACATGACGGAAACATCACAACCTTATGAATTCTTGCTTCAACAATTAGAGATGTGTGAAAGCCTAGGATTATCATGTTCCTTTTCCATTTTCAGTATTTATCTTGAATTAGCAGTATTTTTTCTAGTTGTAATTTGCGAGGAAATCTCTTTTGCTTTTTACAGTTTACAAGTGGTATGTTGGCTACATACTCACCACAGAGATAGTACAAATATTAGCTGTATGTCAGCATCACTCAGTAGAGATTTACATCCTCTCAGGGTGGTTTTCTGTAGATGTGAAAGTAGATAGATGTATCTTCTCCATTTACCAAGTTAGTCTGTACTTTCATTTAAACAGTATTTGCTAAAAGCCACTGGAGCAGACACTGATTTAGTAAACTTAGCCTAAAAGTCTGATAGCTGAGATAGCTGAAGAATCAATTTTGGCATTTTGGAGCAAATGTATAAACAGGTTGGGAGTTGAAAACAGTCAGGGAAGAATGAAAGGCTGTACCTGAAGTGAAGAGAAAGAAAGCTTGAAAAGATTCCAGCAGTGCATAACTAATATGGAAGCGTGTTTTTCTTTCCTCCTCCTTGCATAGCTGGAGGAGCGTTACTAATGAACATGAAAAAGCTGGTACATTATTATGCATTTTCTGAAAATACAATTCACATGAAATGTTCATTTTCAAAGAGAAATGCATGATATTTAACCTTAAGACTTAACTGTTTTTAGGGAGAAGGGTTTGTTTCAAAGCAAATAATGCCTGATTGAGAAGCACTAAGACCTCCTAAAGGAGGAAAAAGAAATTAAAACATCATTATAAAATATGTCCCTGTCTAATTTACTTTTCATTGTGCAGTAGCAAGGAAAGAATCCATTGACCCTAAGTACTGCAGAAGTGTATGGTGATTCTTGTTTATGTCAAAAATATTAAAGTCCTTGTAATTTTTTGGAAAATGGTGAAACGTGATGTCATGCCAATCTTGCAGCAAATTATGACCTCCATAGATCAGTATATGCATACACATACATGTCCATTTAATAGAATTTTGCTAACAACAAAAGATTAGCTATTATCTTGGGGTTTGTATACATATAAAGGTAGTTACATTTTGTTGGGTTTCAGTCAAAGTTTCAACTGAAATGTAAAAAACAAGAAATCAGAGCTTTTGTTCACCTTCAACTCACTGACATGTATAATGTTAGTAGTATAGGAATACAAGAAGACAGCAAGGGAGGGAAAGCTTAATTTTTCCTAGCTCTCTTGCAGCAGAGTGAATGAGAATAGTTGAATAATACTTTCAGGAGACATTCTTTGTATACACACTCCTTATTTGGTTACATAACGGGCAACCTTGCATTTTGATAGATTTTAAAAGATATTCATGAGATTAAGTAACTGCTCAGGCTCTGGAATGTGGCAGAAAAATATTTTAGGCATAAGAATTAACATTTATGTAAAGCCTGTAAATATAATATGTAGGAACTAGCAACATCTGCTGTATTTGCTCAGGTGTTTTTCTTGATTTTTTTTTTCTGTGTTTTCTATAGTAGATACCCTCTGAAGCTTCTCACAACCTCCATAATCTCTGCCAGTCCCTCTTCCTGATGTGAAGCCTCTCTGACCATTCCTAGTGCCTCTTGCTAGAATTTATTAACCTTTCCTTGCCTTCCTCCCTTCAACCTGTACTGACCCCACCTGAGACTTCTCTTCCTGTCCTGGATCTGCTCTATCTATGCTGTAAGACTGAATGTTTTTACCTGTAGCGTGAGTCAGGGAACTGAATTTGCCTTTGCTCCAGTCGTAAACCATCTTTATAAACAAAGATCCAGGAGAATTCTTTCAATCCTTGACATCAGTCTGTAGTTTTATGACCTTACCAGCTTCATGGTTTCATCTTAGGGGTAAGTTTCCATTTCTATGCCACAAATCATTTTTAACATTTCTTGCTGACCTTGTAAAATACCCTCTCTGCATTGTTTACTCCTGTTGTGGTCTTACCTAAGTGCTCTGGACAGTTTCAGTTGAGATAATTAGCTTTTGCTTGCTGAGACATCTCCTTCAGTTATTCTTCACTTTGCTTGTTACACACAGGGGTATTTTTCTAGGCCAGATTTAATGTCCCATTCTGTGTTACAGAAAGTTATGTTTCAGGCCCCGGATCCTGGAGTACTGTGTTCAGATGTGGGGCCCCCACATAAAAAAGACATGGACCTGTTGGAGAGAG
>NW_010110073.1:0-33032 GCF_000699245.1 Pterocles gutturalis | reverse complement strand
GGGCTGTGGCGCCGCCCCGATGAGGACAGGCTGATAGAGTTGGGGTTGTTCAGCCTGGAGAAGAGAAGGCTCCAAGGAGACCTAATAGCAGCCTTCCAGTACCTGAAGGGGGCTACAGGAGAGATGGGGAGGCACTCTTTATCAGGGAGCGTAGTGAGAGGAGGAGAGGTAACGGTTATAAGATGAAAGAGGACAGACTTGGGTTAGATATTAGGAAGAAATTTTTCACTGTGGGCATGTTGAGGCACTGGAACAGGTTGCCCAGAGAAGCTGTGGATGCCCCATCCCTGGAGGTGTTCAAGGCCAGGCTGGATGAGGCTTTGAGCAACCTGGTCTAGTGGAAGGTGTCCCTGCCCATGGCAGGGGGGTTGGAACTAGATGTTCTGTAAGGTCCTTTACAACTGTAACTATTCTATGATTCTCATTTAGAGGCACTGCTGTTTAATCCCACCAAAGCCCTGTTAAAGGCATAGTGCCAGCAAAGCCATGTGTGTAGTGGCCTAGTGAGCTAACCCGTATGGAGGATAACCTGACAGAAAAATTATTTGCTGTAGTATACTATTTACCTGCAGCAGCAGCTCTACTCATATGATACAAAGGGAAGCACACACATGAGAACAGACTGTTAGGGGTGAGACTATTTATGCACCACCCCAGAATTGCACATGAGCTGGGACCGTACACGTCTCAGACGAATGCAAGTAGAACAGCACACTAGGGAAAAGTTGTATCACCACCTTTGTCTACAGCCTTTCTGTGTATTTGAGTTTTATGGTTTAAGATTACCACATATTATTAAGCTTTTAAGTTACTATAGATAAAATTTTCTAAAACTGAAGTCTATTTTAAAAGAATTGGGAGTCTGAAGTAAGTATAGTGCCAAGTTTAAAAATAAAGTAAAAATTACGTATTGTCAATGTAATTCATATTTTCTATTTCAAATAATAGCAAATAATTATGAAGGCCTACTATCAATAAACCCCACTGAATCTGTTCTAATCTCTTTTACAGTGACAATGAAGAAGGTAAATTTGGAGTCTTTCGGTTAACATTTGTAATATTTTCCCTGCCTGACTTCACAAAAATATTTTCACAATCTTTTTCCAGTATTTCGCAGTGCAGGCTACTGTGTTTGTATATGCAGTAGACATTGACAAAGGCTTTTCAGATTGATTTCATCTGAAGAACTTAATGCTTTTGCAACAGCAGAAGTACCAAACAGCTTTTAAATAATTCCTAGTAACTGTCTTTTGTAGGTGCTGTATTTTCAGATCTTATGGTCACAAAGCTGGCCTCATTAGTTCCATGGATAAAATTATTTTCAGGATTTTTATGATAGGCTTCCAGGACTTCATGCTCCGAAGATATACCATCCAAAACATCCAGCCATTACAGAAATCTTTTTTTTCAAATGTTGAAGATGTTTATGTGATGATACATTCTGCATTTTATCAGTCTTACTTGTTATAAGACCTTATTTTCCATTTGCAAAGCTGAGATATGACCTGCAATTTTTTGGATTTCAGAGTCTACATAGATTTGTCTTGTTTCAGCTTTAAATGTTACAAGAAACAGGTTAAGTCTTTCTGTGTTGAATGTTTGAATCTCGAATTAGCTAAGTGAAGTTTTTTGTTGTTGTTCTGGTGTTTGTAACACTCTGAGTCTTGAAGCTGTCATCCACAGGATTTCCTTACAGGCAGTACTTAATGTTTAAGTCAAGCCTTCTGTGATAGGTTTCCATGAAGCAATGTTATGCAATTTAATTCCCTGCTCTTTTACTTCTCTTACCAAGCATGAAACCACCTTGGTAAGTGGAGTGAGAGCTTGAAGTTTGCTTTTAACTGCTGAGGTTATTGCTTTTAACTGCTGAGGTTATTGCTTCCAGCCTGAGATCTTGTCTCAGGGCAATTAGAACTGAAGTACCACCTTGCTTGTGTTGGGTTCAGTTGCAGGGCACAACCTTAAAACGAAACAAGTTATTCTTAAAAAGTGATTTGGGAATGGCAAATCCCCTTTCCATCTCAGAGAAACAGAAAGTGGCAGCAAGAAGCCAGTGGGCATTTACATAAGGTAAAAAGCATTGGCAGCAGATTGAGGGAGGCCACTATTCCTCTCAGTCCTGCTGAGACACATCTGTAGTGCTGGATCCAGTTCTGAGCTGCCAGTGCAAAAGAGAGATTAACCAATTTAGAGTGAATCCAGTGAAGGACTGCAAAAGTGATTGAAGGCTTGGAGTGTCTGGCACAGAAGGAAAGGCTGAGAGAGCTAGGACCACTCAGCCTGGAGAAGAGAAGGCTCGTGGGAGATTTCATGTATAAATACTTGAAGGAGGACAGGAGGATGAAGCAGATAAAGCAATGCTCAGTGGTTCCCAGTGACAGGACAAGAGGCAATAGGCACAAAATTATTACAGGAAATTCCACTTAAACATCAGAAAATGGTTTGAGATTTGCTGATTGGTTTTTTGGGGTTTTTTGTTTTTTATGGTAGGGGTGGTCATGCATTGAAACAGGTTGTCCGGAGAGGCTGTAGTCTCCATCCTTGGAAATATTCAAAGCCAAACTGGACAATGTCCTGAGCTACCTGTAGTAGTTGACCATTCTTGGAGCAGGCCATGGCCATGCTCTTGTCTAACCACAACCATTCTGTAATTGTGTAAAATACAGTATCAGGTAGGTGGGCATCCACCTAGGTGCACAAGTAGACCAGGCCCGGAAAACACTTCTTTTCCTGCTGTTAACACACTTATTTGCCTGGAGAGCTGGGAGGTAGGACCTTCTTCGGGCTGGAATTTGATGTTTAGCATTTCCAGTGATAAAGATGTCTACCTGATCCTCCAAGTGTAAACAGTAGCAAAGTTAGAGGCATCAAAGGATGCCTCTTCAATAATTATTTTTGTATTATAAAGGTTCCCCTTCCTCCCTCTACTCCCATTGTAGACCTAGTCTACAGCGATCCCTTTGCTGTATAGTTGTTTAGAATTTTTACTTCTTTAGGATTGTATGATTGGGAAAAAATTATTTGGATTTAGTTCAGGAATTAAATATTTTGGTCTTTTTAAAGCATTGCCCCTTTCTAAAATAATCTGACAATTTGCATGACTACTTTTTATTATTTCTAATAAAGTGGGTTTATATGCCTGTGGGTTAATAAAATTACTTGCATGCTCAGAGCTTGAATTTGTTTAGTTTTTAACAAATTATGTTCAGGGGACGTTTTCCAGCTTCAGAAGACTTATAGGGCTGCATTTAATGGCAGTTTCTTTTGTCTTCTCTGGAGCACGGTGGTTAAAACCACGTGCCATGGTGGTTTTAAGTGTGCTGTGCATGTTTGACAAGTCAGAAACTTAGCAATCCCCATCAGTGTTGAGCCACACTGTTTCAGGCTTTGTTTTTGTTGGCTGGTATCCAGTACCATGCTATAAAACACATTTACTTGACAGTAGAAAGTGGAGAACCACATTAAGTATGAAGTTTAAAAAGGCTGGCTAAACACATACAATAAATATTAATAAAATAAAAAGCCACCCACCTTTGACCTTCAATAGTTGTTAATAGATTTGTGTGTTTTAGAGTTACCGTAGCATTTTGAGCATTACCTAACAGCTTGTAAGAATCACCTATTTAAAACAAACAACTGATTAACAAGCCTGTATTGGTTATTTTGGCCGCTTTTGTCAGGGATCATGTACATAATACATTATCAGAATTCTACTTTGTACTTCAGAGTTCCGTGTATAAAGATTGTTGCCCTTTAGTTGTCGCATAATAAATAAGCCAGGTTTATTTGTACCTCTAAGTAAATGGGAAGGTATAATGTTGTATGTGTATCTATGTAGAAGAAGGATGTTTTACAGAGGAGCTTTGTAAAGAATGGTCAGTTGATTCAGTAAACTCCTCTCACACTCATTTTTTCTTGTTAAACAAGGACACAAGTCAGAAAAACAGCTCAGAAGAGAGGAAAATGAAGTTCTGATTCATGATGGCTGAATGTGCCATCAAGTAACGGTTACTTAGGAAGACAAACACCATTGCTCCAAATGTATCCCCCTTGCTTCTTCTTCCCCCAGCTTTATACGTTGAGCATGACATCATATGGTATGAAATATCCCCTTGGTCAGCTGGGGTCAGCTGTCCCAGCCGTGTCACCTCCCCACTTCTTGCACACCCCCAGCCCACTCGCTGGTGGGGTGTTGTGAGAAGCAGGAAAGCCCTTGGCTCTGTGTAAGCACTGATCAGCAGTAACTAAAACGTCCCTGTGTTATCAACACTGTTTCCAGCATGAATCCAAACCATAGCTCTATACTGGCTACTATGAAGAAAATTAACTCTATCCCAGCCAAAACCAGTGCAGCAGTATTTCTCTTATTAAAACATTACTGGTTCCCATTTTGTGAATTCCATGTGCTGTGTTATGTTAAAGAAAAAAAATAGATATATAGATAGGTACTTTAATGATAGATGGATGATACTGGTTGAATATTGAATTATTAATTCACTTTGAGAAGACCCTATTCCTGGTTTCTGAGAAAGAAGTAGTAAGGTTGGGGGGGAAAAAAAGGGCTAGGAAAATGAGCATTACTCAGTGAAATACTAACAGGATGATGCATCCTGCTAGCTCTGGATACATTTATTGCATAGGTAACACAAACACTGTTAAGAGCTGTCTTCAGTCTTTGACAGTATCACTTTAAAAAGTTACTATCACTCAAAGCCAGATAACTTCTTTTTCTCCAGTTAGTCAGATGCACATACAGGCTTTTTGTCTGTGTTAAGATGTGTTGTCTTTCATGGTAGATTGTGCCCGATGCTTTGGCTCTCTCAAGTCAGAAGCTTGAGTCTTACAGAGTTTCCGTGGCGGTGTGCTGAATCAGACTGAATACAGTAATCATATGGAGGTTCAAAGTCACACGGAGAGCCACACTGTGTGTATAAAAGAACAATATTCCTAGTGTCTGAAGCTGAGTTTCTGTGCTGACCAGAAGGGTGACAGAGCTATGAGACATTGGCTTCAAATAGGAAGTTCTTCTGGGTGTTGAAGGAAAGAAAGAACCAGGAGTGAAAGTCAGCTGCTCTTCCGTTTCTGCAGTCAGTGCGTGAAAGTCCAGCACTGTGTGAGGAGAAAGGAAAAATAGATAAAGTAAGGAACAGGGTGGAAGAGTTAAGTTAAAATGCAAAAGTCATGAAGGCCTGCATTTCTGTATCTGAAGCACTTCATTGTTCCTCTTCAAATCCCCCTTTAACTTTCCATTTGCGTTATGCCCACAAAGACCCTGGAGCAGTTAGCCTGTAGGCTAACCACTGGTTGTCACACTGCCACCAATTTGTGCTTCCTTCTCCACCTACATTCATGTGTTGTCACTCCTTTTACGTTGTCGTCTGCACAGGAGAGGAACTTCTGTTAGTTCAAATATTCACACATTCATTTGTGTGCTTAAGCTTGTTCCTGCTACAGTGTGAATTTGATCCACTATTTGACAATATGAATATTAATTTGAAGATCAGGATGCATGACCAACTAACTATCTAATATGTTGCTTTATTTCAGAGTGTTGTGCGTTGCCTTTGGCATCCCAAGCTGAACCAGATAATGGTTGGTACAGGAAATGGTTTGGCCAAAGTGTACTATGATCCTGTCAAAAGCCAGAGGTACGTAATCATGATTAATGATTAAGAACATTATTTTTTTCTCAGACTTAATCTGATTTTGCGGTTCTGTGATTATACTAAGATATGAGAAAAACTGGCTTAGTAACATTTGTTTTGCAGCTTTACTTATTTAGTAACAACAGAGAAAAAAGTAAACCAGTTTGTTTCTGAAAAGCAGCACATTTTCCTCTGGGCTTTTCATGGTGCAGTATGCTGCCTCTTCTACCTGAATTTACAAACACTTTATAATTGTGTGAAATCTGCAGTAAAAATAAGTAACCTTTCATTTGATCTCTTTGAGGTTGTTGATGTGGTGTTACTGAAAGGATATTTATTGTGTTTAGTCATATTTTTGATGTTTTTTTCTGAGGTAAAAATCTTGATTAGAAGCCTTAGCTTAAATTTCAGTGTGAAGTAATACTGGAAGACCCAATTTGAGGAGGGCCAAAGCAAGGAAGTACGTTCCCATCTTTCTGCTACTCTTCTCCCCCACCCACACCTGCCACATGTGGATTTTGCCTGTGCATCAGAAGATGACTTCTCAACCTGGAATGAAAAGAAGAGGACTTAACTAGTCTATAAATACTTTTTTTTGCAACTAATTTGCTTTTACTGTCTGGATTGGGTGAAGAACTGGGGCATGCTTCCTTCCTGTTAGCAGGAGGGAAATGTAAACTTCATCTATACTGAGTGATATAAATAAGATGTTCTTCCCCTATACGTGCTCATCTTTGCTTCACTGGCATCCAAAAACAGACTGTGCTACAGTTTACAGTTTCCAGTTACTTACTGTGACCTGGACTCTTGGATGTGAAGATAAACTCTGGTTGACAAGATTATCAGAAATAAGTTTTATTTTTCTGGTCTTCGTCAATTTAGAGAATAAGAGCGTTGGTCATCATTCTTTGGATCCCTCTCCAGAGGGCAGCCTCAGTCTCCTAGGCACAGACCACAAGAGCCCTAGCTCAGTTTTGTGCCCAGTTTGTTTCCTGGTACTTCTAGTGAGGAGGAAAATACAACCAGCTTAAATCAGTCTTCCTGCAGCCAGGTTTATGCAGGCTATCCTGCTGCAGTGTTACAGACACCTCTGGTTAGACAGCTGTCACCTCTGCTGCTTAGGAAGAGTACTAGGAGCAGATCATTGCCCATGTTTGGAGAGGAGCACTTTCAATGTGCACGCTGTAAGTACTGTGGACAAATGAAGTGTGAAATGAATCTTCCACCCTGATTTCCTCATGGCATATAAACTGCTCTGTAACAGAAACACTGATCTCTCTAACTTCTTTCACATGTGCATGGACAGGCAAAGATACACACTTCCATGAATATTTTAAGTGCTATGTAATTTTTTGAGACTATGTCTTGAATAAAAAATGGTTTCTGTTTGATATAAATAGACCAACTGAATTGCTGTATGTTTCCTCCTAGGGGAGCAAAATTATGTGTGGTCAAAACGAAGCGAAAAGAGAGGCAAGCAGAGACTCTTACACAGGATTACATTATAACACGTAAGGAATTTAAACGTATCTTTATAGCAGCGTCCTTAGCTCTTTCTCAGGTTTGAAATTATTTGCAGATCATTTAGCTTTATATGTTCCCTGCTGAAAAGGTGCAGTCTTTTATTAAGTATTGATTCTTAGTGTGAGATGTTAGTGCTTCATACAAGTTTTTTTCTGTAGCCCTGCACAACCAGAAAGTTACATATTTTGTACGCTCTGTAAAGTTGTTAATCATGGTTGTTTTTAGATTCTGATGCACCTGAAAGCCTAAAAGGACAACTGCTTTAAAAAAAAAAAAATCCCTCCCTGCACCCCTTGAACCTCCAAAATTTTAGAGCTCTCTTAAATCTTCAGTCTTGCATAACTAAATTGGTAAGTGTAGATGGGTTTAGGAGGTGTTTTGCCACTTGGAATCATTGTACCAGTGGCAAAATCAGAGACATTAGAGATAAGTCTTGAACAAATTCCAAGTGATTTTTCAAAATTTAGAACTTGCCCAGAGTTATATGGGGTCTTACATAGCTTAAATATTTCTCTGGCCTCAGGATTATACTTAGTAACTAAGACCTTATGTTCATATTAAGGCTCACTGATGCATAATAAATACTAATCATTGCTACTGTAAAATGGTTACTGATCTGCCTTTTCCCAAGGGCAAATTTTACAAGGGGTCAGGGGGATTGACTAAGAGATTTTGTCCCTCCTCATTAGCATTGCCCTATGTAGTGTTTCCTCATGTGAAATGAAAACAGTCACACAGTTGTGCTGTCCTGCTTCTCTTCATCCTGTTCCAGTTCCACAGTGTTTGGATTCCGCTCTGTTCTCCAGTAGTCTTGGTCTTAGAAATAGCAAAAACCATTTCTATAGAACAAAGTAGTTGTTTGTCAGCATAATAAACAAAAAGAAAGTTTAGAATAGGAATCTCTGGGCAGTCTTGGTAACCAGGACCATATTGAAGTGCTTTGGTTCTGTGTTCCTATCTCAGGTAATTTCCAGCCACAGCTGTGTCCTGCTTACCTCATGCTTACCTCACTGCTGCAGATGTCCAGTTCCAGTTTTTGGGTAGCAGTGGGTAAAGTAGGAGGTGGCAAAGATCAAGGATATTTTTCTCCTTTGGGTGCTCTTCTCAATCCATCCTTACTACAGCCTTGGCTGTATCAGCACATGGTCTATTATTTAAATACTGTGTATGCGCTGTTTTTAGTGTTTATACTGTAAAGAGGAACTGCAACAGAACTTTTCTATTCAATGGTATTTATAAATGCCATTCAAAGATTTAGGTCCCGATTATGCAAAGTCTTGGAATATTATTACTGAGTTTTAGCTGTTTAACTGTTTTGTCCACATCATCTTGAGACTAAATGAGGATACTTCTATATAAAGCAATGCAGAAAAAATGTTGTAAAGATTTGCTTTGCAAACTTTTAACTTTATTGAATAGTCTGGAAATTCTTGAGAGGTTTTATGTCTCTCTTTCAAGCTTACAGAAAGAACTGTAAAGAACTGAAGATCCCAGAAGTCATTTTGCAAAGTGAACCGACCCCGTTTTCCTTCTTCTCCTATTTTTTTCTCCTTTTTTTTTTCCCCCTCTGGTTTTCTGGCTGCTCTTTAATCTCAGGATTGCCTGTAATGGCTACTTAAAATGTAGGAATGTTGTTTTGAGGGAGTAGGTGTTACTTTTAAAACACAGGAACAGGCAGTTTGGGTTTCCCTAGGCAACCTTGACTCTACAAATGGCAAAAGCTTAGGTCTGTGCCTTGGTCACCTCAGATGCTTTATGCAAACTGATCAAGCTTAGTGCTTGTCAGCAAATTGTTCCAGGCATTTCATACTGCATGAAATGTGCAAAAATAAAAGCTAAACGTTTATTTCCAAAGATCTACTGTGTCACCTGGCAGTGACTTTACTCAGTCTAAGAAATTGAGCAGGCTTCCAGCAATAAGCTGAAAAATCAAACTGGTAGGTTCCTGGATGCTGCCTTCCACTTTGTATTCAATAAGAGCTGGTGGCCCAAAACTTAATATTTGTTTGGTTGTTTTTTGCCTTTGTTGAGTCTTTTAACCCCAACACAATTTTGCATATTTTGGGAAACGTTAGCAATTAGCACACCTGAATGTGAGAACTAGACCTCACCACAAGAAAACCTTGTCCCTTAACATGGTGTTTCTCTGTTGCTGACAAATGTGTCTCTTGTCTGAGCAGACTGAAACCACTACTGTAATTGAAGATACTGTAGCAGGTTTATGAGGAAATAGAAGTTTTAAGTCCTGATAATTGAGCCAGATTGTTTCAGTTATGAGTATTCTTCCAACCTTGCTTAATCTCTCAATTTAAGAAAAAACATGACTGTGACTTCATTTACAGAAACATTACATTTTTGATCACTAAGGGGATTCCACCCCTCTCTGTTTCAGATCCAAGAAGGCATCTGGGGTTTTTTTTATGCTCTCAGACTATTAGAAAGCTGTAGAAATACAGAAAGTTCAGAAAAGAGCAACCGGTTGGTCACAATGCTATGGTTGAGAACTGAATGACAGAGGAATAAACTAAATATGCATAGACTATGCAAACAATATTTCAGATGAAAGGCTCCTGCCTGAAGGAACTCTGGAAATCTGGCTACTTTAATCTTCGAAAAATTCAGCAGAAAGAAGCCTTCTAAAATACACCTCGGTAAATCACTGCTTGGATAGAGAAGAACTGGGAGGCTGCTTCTGCCACCTTTTCTATTGCAAGAAAGAATCCCAGCCTTTGTATTTGTAATTAAAACCTTAAAAATAAAATTTAATTTCTAACATTCATTTTTCTCCAAACTGTGTCTCTTCAGCCCATGCGCTTCCAATGTTCCGTGAACCACGACAGCGAAGCACGAGGAAACAGCTGGAGAAGGATAGACTAGACCCTGTGAAGTCTCACAAACCTGAACCTCCAGTAGCAGGACCAGGTAATGCAGACATAATAACTTCTGTCATATGCCAAAGGGACCATCATACTTGGTTTCTACATTCATTCAGATCTGCATTTAAACTTTTTTGGGTGGCAGCTCTGCTATATATGTATGGGCAGTGTCGAGCTCTGTAAGACATTGGTCTTTTGGAATGCTTGCCTGGAATAAATTAATAATTGCAATGACTTAACTTTAAGTCATATAATCAGTAAAATATTTCTGTTAGTGCAGCCCTAAATTAGACTCTTCCTATAGTATTAAATAACTTCTTTGTATCAGATCAACGTTACAGACATAATACAACATTTTTCTGCTTATTTCTTAAATTTTTTTTCTAACATACTCCTTCTTTTTCTTCTTTTTTTTTTTTTTTGCTACAGGTCGCGGTGGGCGTGTTGGAACTCATGGAGGTACCTTGTCATCATATATAGTCAAGAATATTGCACTGGATAAGACAGATGATAGCAACCCTCGAGAGGCTATTTTACGTCATGCAAAGGAAGCGGAGGAGAATCCATACTGGGTTGCTCCAGCATATGCGAAGTAAGGAAACAATTAAAAATACACGTAATATTTCTGGAGGCCAGTGGGAGTTTGGTAAAAATAGAAGACACACATTTTGAATGGTATACTTTGCCTTTTCTGGATTGCTGCCGTGAATATGTAAACCAAGAATAAGTCATACTCTTTTTATGAAGATAAGATTTTCCAGGAGGTTAAATTGTTGAAATTTGTCATTTCCATTTTTAGAATGTACCTATCAGTGCTAGAAAATATTTTTAAAGCTTTCTAAGTTCTGAGGAGACCTTAAAGCAGCCTTCCAATACTTCAAGGGGGCCTACAGGGAGAGATGGGGAGGCACTCTTTATCGGGGAGTGTGGTGATAGGATGAAGGGTAATAGTTTTAGGCTGAAAAAGGGTAGATCTAGATTAGACATATGGAAGAAATTTTTTACTGTGAGGGTGGTAAGGCACTGGAACAGGTTGCCCAGAGAAGTTGTGGATGCCCCATTCCTGGAGGTTTTCAACGCCAGTTTGGATGAGGCTTTGAGCAACCTGGTCTAGAGGAAGGTTGGAACTAGGTGATTTTTAAGGTCCCTTCCAACCCAAACCATTCTATGATTCTGTGGTTCTAAGTTGATTAGAATTGAGAGTCTTCTCCAAATCAATGTCTGAAATTGTAATATACCTTTTAATAAGTTACTGTCCCATTGACAGACTAGGATGATAAGGTGCCCTCTGTTTCTGACTGATTCTTAGGTTAAACCTTCAAAATATTTACTTGGTGTTATAACGGCATATTTTAGATGATTTCTTGAATGTCAGTTTTTATTTGAATTTTTCCTATATAAGGAGCTGAGTACCTGCTTGAATTAACTTGGTGTTGAATGTATAGACATATTAAAAATTGCACCGATAAAATCTCCTCCCAAAAGTTCAACATAAAGGAATAAGTGTTCAGTTGTTGTTACAGAAATTAAAGATCCTCATCAAGATTATGGTAATAAAATCTTGGTAATCCCACAGATGGTAATTTACTCAGTTTAAATTGTATGTGTGAGTGTGGTATTTGTGTGTATGTGTTACAGTGAAAATTGTGCAATGTCGCTTCTATTACGCTTTCTAACAAATTATTTTTTTTCTAAAAATAAATGCGGTTCAAACCATCACATAAATACACTCAGAAGAGTACTAAAATACATAATAAATAAATGCACTTCATGGTAATGAAGAAACTACCAGTTTAAAAATTACTAAAATTTTCACATTTTGTTATTATCATTGACGGTTTTGTTACACAAAATAATCCATCTATATAAGTAGTATTTTCAAAATCCATAAGGAAAGGGTTTGGAAGAGATGAAATAGTCTGCACTAGCAGGCAGAGCCAATAACAAACTTTTTTCTTGTTTGCAGCCCAGTATTTTGTCTCCTAGGCATAAGATCAGTTAGTACTTTACTGACTGTACTTTCTTTATTAGTTTTGTTAGCTCTTCAGTGAAACAATAACCACCTCTTTCCAAAAACTCAAAATATATTAAGTATCATAGCTGTTTCTAGGATTGACTCTTGTTTTCTGACTTGACCCACGTGTTCACAAAGATAACTGAAGCAGCTTGAGAATGTCAGTGACCCTGCCTGGCTTTCACTGGGTAGATAACGATGGCATACTGGTAGTTAATAAGTATGGTATTTGATGCTGTACACCACATCAATGCATTATACAATATCACCTTTGGTACAAAAGGAATATTTGAAAGCCTGGTTCTGTTGTTCTAATGAATATACTAGATTTTGAGAGTTCACATTTGCTAGAGATGAAATCTACTTTGAATGTATAGGCATCTAGTTTTATTTGAGATACGCAACTATCCATTCTCAAAAGTAAGTACCATCACACATTCCTTCAGGTAGATAAATACCTCAGTATATTTTTGGCTCAGTAATTACATTCACAGAATCACAGAATCACAGAATGTTAGAGATTGGAAGGGACCTCGAAAGATCATCTAGTCCAATCCCCCTGCTGGAGCAGGAACACCTAGATCAGATCACACAGGAACGCATCCAGGCGGGCTTTGAATGTCTCCAGAGAAGGAGACTCCACAACCTCTCTGGGCAGCCTGTTCCAGTGTTCTGTCACCCTCACCGTGAAGAAGTTTTTTCTCATATTCAAGTGGAACCTCCTATGTTCGAGCTTGAACCCATTGCCCCTTGTCCTATCACTAGATGTCACAGAGAAGAGCCTGGCTCCATTGATCGTATATTAAGTTTCATCCCTGACACCTGCAATGTAGTAGACATGAAAGTTTTAAAACATGGCCGTATTAAAGAAGGCTTACTATGTGAGCTGGGTAGATCTCCTTACAGGTTCTTCTTAAAGATGTAGCTGCAGGGGAAGAAGAGAGCTGGCTGACAAGTGGGAGGATACAAGTCCAGACTGCTATTAACTTACACACCAGACGGTGATATGTATGTGGGGGAACTGGACTGCAGCCAACAGCATGCTGCCTTGATGGTTTTGTCAGCTGATAAATCTCATGCCAGTGAAACTGCCATAATCTTTACTTTAAAAGCTTGACTTTAAGATGTACTGTATGCATTTTAAATATACTGTTATCAATTATTTATTACAGACTAAGACACTGCAATGCAAAAACTTCCTTTGTAATTGTGTTATGTCCTTAATTTTCAGAAATGGAGGTCTGCATTAACAGCTGCAGACCAATGGCAGTCATAGGTTTCAGTAGCTGCTTGCCTGCACACACAGATAATGCAGAAAACTCTGTTAATTATATCCTAGATCTGACTTTGCAGGGCACGTACCTTTACCCTGTATATACAGCATCTTGCAGATGTTCTTACAGATGCATGTTTAATAAAATATACAAAGTACAAGTAATTTATATAAATTATCACATAGCACTGGATTGTAAGAGTGTCCGCAGTGGCCCTCTTAAAATCAGGAGTTCATAATAACGAGCCATATACAAACCTAGGGAAACTAGCTGGATAGCATAAAATATAGTATAGAGCTAGGAAAGGTGATATTCTGATACATACTTAAAATTCCATACTGTCTTGAGACCTAAAAAACATACATCCAGTATGTTTCATTTTTTTAAATAGTGCTTATTCTTTTTACTACCTTATTTCTCTGCTATCAGTTTTTCCACATTTCTTGTAGTAAATTTTCACTTAAATATGGTATAAAACTATCCACGTGACATATCTCTTGTTTTACAAGGCTTTTGTTTTTGCCTTGTCAACAGATGGTTATTCACTTACGGTTTTTCATTTTCCTTCTGCAGAAAATGCCTAAGGAAACCATAGTTACTTAGTTTTCTTCAGTGGTGGTTATTAAATAGTTTTAGACTGAGAAGACTAAGGAACACTCCTGTTCTGGTTGATTAGGGTTTTCATAACCGATTGTGATGACTGGGTTAGAGTTCATATGGTCCCTGATTCGTACCGATTAGGTCATTCTAAATCAGGTAACTATTTTCATGCTTTTAAAATTGTATTTTCACTTCAGTAATCCTTATAAGAAATACCTGTAACATGACTTTCACTGTTAGTTTACACACTGTATGTAAAAATATTTCCTTTTTGTTGGAGTTAAATGTGCCTAATTTATTCTTGAAGCCAAGCAGTCATTTGTGTTATTCATCGCTTGAAAATTTTTTCAAGTGTTTTATCATTACCCTTACCTTTCTGTTTCTCCCATAATTTGAGACAGAAAAGGAGGAGGAAGTACATAAGAGGCAAAAGGATGGGTGGAAAAACAGATGCTGCTGAAAAGGATACTGGGGGATGATAAGTACATGCTGAATCAGTAGATGACATGTCACAGAAGCCCAGTGTGAATATAAGTGTCGAAAAAGATAGAATAAAAACAGCAGAAAAGTCATAGTGGATGGGGATAAAGAAAAGATCTTGAGATTTTTCAGGAAAAAACTTGTTAAAGACCTTGACAAGAGCCATTCCAGTGGAGTGAAAGGAAGGGAAGGACAGATTGAAGATTTCAAGTCAAGAACTACAGGACAGGAACTTGAGGCATCAGTTGTAAATGTTTGAAAATTACATTCTTTGTGAGCTGTTTGTTTTAACCCAGCTGTACAGAGATACTATAATGACTTCAGATGTCCCTCTGAAGGATCGGCAGGAATTACTAAGCATTGTAGCTGAGGGCCTAATCAGGCCCAGATGTAGCTCTCTTCTGTATCATAGGGAAGGTGAGGGTGAAATTCCCCTACACACCAAGATACGCCAGACTTCTTAGAAAATACCTTTCAGATCAGTGCCCCTGTTTTGCTGTCTTTGTCATTGTTGTTTGTCACAGGCAAAAGCAAGAGCCTGTAGCTGTGTTGCCTTCACTGAACTTTTTCTCAATGGCAGTACCACTGCGTGTTAGTCATGTAGTGGCTCACCTATCATTAGTTGAAGAAGTAGGGCTGAACACTATGTTTTGTAAAAGTGATTTTGTGGGCACGTGCCGGTATATTTAAGCTAAATCTTTTTTGGAAACTGCTAATTTTGAGAGGGAAACCCCTGAGATTCAGGGAAGAGTGTGCTTTAAAGTCTTCTTTTTCCTTTGTTTCAGTGCAATATAAACACAAATTTCAAAAGTTACTGCAACATGAGTCACATGCTGTGATATGCAATTGTCTGCTGGTTTAGCTGTAGCAGTATTTTTTTTAGTTGCTAGTCTGTGAACCTCAGATGTCAATGAGCTACTTTTATTGTATATGTGAAAGGTAACTAAAAGAAACAACTCATAACCAGAGGGATTATAGTGACTCTAAAGCAGTCTGTGTGGCCCCAGGAAATTTTTTAGGGGTCTGCATGTCTTAATATGTTGAAAACCACTAAAAGAAAGAGAAGCATGCAATATGAATAAGTCATGTTAGTTTGTTTTCCTGTTTTTGTTTGCAGCCTGTTAGTGTAACCCACAATAGGAATGCATTTGTCAGTGTATGAGGTACTTGTTTCAGCTGACAGTCATGTGAAAACACAGGATCATAGAAGAATTTAGGTAGGAAGGGAGCTCTGGAGGACATCTAGTCCAACCTTCTGCTTGAAGCATGTTCACTTACAATCAGGTTGCTCAGGTCCAGTTAGATTCAGGTTGTTCAGGGACTTGCCTAGACGAGTTTGAATATCCTCAAAGATGGAGATTCCACACCACCTCTCTGGGCAGCCTGTCCCAGCAGTCAGGTTGGCAGGCATAGTATGCCCTTGTCAAATCCGTGCTGGCTTTTCCCTTCTTGTCCTTCATGTGCCTGGAAATGCCTTTTCTAGTCATTGAGAACCTCCCCCAATCACCACAACCTCTCAAAGATGATAGAGTGCCCTTGAAATGACACTGGCTAGCTCCCTCAGTGCCTTTGGATCCATCCCATCTGATCTCATGGATTTGTGTATGTCCAATAAGCTAAGCTACGTACTCCCTGTCTCTGTCTTCCTTCTTCTGTTGGTAATGTCTCACTCCCTTCAAAAGACTCTCTTTTTAGTGTAGGGGTCCTCAGAGACCTGAGGACATACCTTCTCAGGGAAAACAGCCAAAAAAAGCACCAAGTATCTTGAGGTTTTCCATATCCTACCATACCAGGTTACCTGCCCCACTTGAGCACATTTTCTTTAGCATTCCTTTGGCTGTCAGTGTAGCTGTAGAAGCTGTTACTGTTGCCTTTCACATTTCTTTCCAGTTTCAATTCCAGCTGACCTTTGGCTTTCCTAACTGTTCCTACATGTTCACGTGATGGTTCTGTTCCTCTTGGCTAAGGCTGTCCCTGATTCCTCTCTCTCTGCTTCCTTTTTGGGGTTTGGAGTTTATCTCAGTCAGGAGATCCCTGCACATCTGTAGTAGGGTTCTGCCAGACTTCACTTTCTGCACACGGGGTAGAATGTGGTTTGAGGAGATTGTTCTCAAAGATCAACCAGCTCTCCTGGGCTCCTTTGCCCTCCACGGCAGTGTCCCATGGGATCTGCCAAGCAAATCCCTAACAAACTGAAAGGAACCCTCAAAGTCAAGGATAAATAAAATTGAGAAAGTTGATGGGGAAAAAGAACACTGTTTTCCACATGTATTATTTAGTTCTCAGCAATGAAAATATTTTGAAGTAGTAAACCTGTTTTGATAATTTTTGTATAAATATTAATCATGCAGCAAACTCCTACTATACTAACAATCTCTAGTGCAGCTACTAAGCAGAACAATTTGTGTTTAAATTAAATGATCGCTGCTGATAACACTATAACAAAAACTGTTTTCTATGCTTATGCCTTTAAAATGGTCAGGCACATGAGGTGCCTCCGTTACTGCTGTGTAGCTTGTGGAGGTGGAACAGTTTACGTTTCAGCTGAGCTGAGGCTACAGCCATTTCATGCTAATTTTAAAAAATGAGATAGCAAACAGACTTGATTTCCTCTGTATGTTTTTTCTTTAGTTGGTTACTGCTAGATTATGCTACAGTTTCTTTTTTTTTTTCTCCTCCCAGACCACTGCCAGCTTTACTGGACTCAGACTATCATACTTACATTATCTGAAGTCTACAACTTTTCACTGTGCCACTCCCCTCCTGGAAGATACATAGGTTCTGCTGCTTGTTTCACAAATTATAAGTCATTCTTCTTGGTTGAAAGTTTCTAACCAAAATTATGACAGTTGCAGGGTTTCTGGTCAGAAATGATAGGTTTGCACTTGATTAGTTGTGCTTTACTAACAGCTTTCTCAATACTGACCTGATGCGAACCTATATGACATTTAGATACCTGTCATCTAATGTGAGGAAAGGAAGGTACAGTGCTAAAAAGGGCTAAATAAACTTTCATCAATGCATTTTGAAAAAAGAGAATGTTCCATACATTCCACTTCTTCAGCAGATAACAAAATCCAGTATTTCAGACAAGAAAGCCTTCATCCGTGCTATCTGTTTTGGATTGAATGTTGATTTTTATTTGTTTAAATCCTCCTTCAGTGATCGGTTAAATAGAGTTTATGAAACTATTTTCTAATGGCATTTTTAAATCGGAAAGTTTTTTTAAATCTTAGTTCTGCTTTCCATGGAGAGTAGTGTAGGTCCTCATCTGGGTACAAAGTCTGCTCAGGTGTAATGAGATTTACAGCCTGCACCCAAGGATCTTGTGCCAATAGAGTCCTGCAGCAGGACCATCTCTGGAATGTCTAAGTGTACTCCTTACCTCCCTGGAAAGTTTGGAGGATGGAGGAGGAGGAGGCAGGCCAATAGAAAGATCCTGTATATAAGGGAAGTTGTCTTTGACTAGTTCTTGTGACTTTAAATCTATTTTATGCCACATATTTAACAAGTGGAGAATCCTGCTCTTTAGTAGCTGATGGCTTACTATTACTTTTTGAAGCCAGTGGCAACATTGAATTATGCCTGTTGTGTTAAGTAAGGCAGACACAATTTTGTTAAGGTTTATGCATTTTGTAGAGTCTGCCAAATAACAGTTGTTGCAATAATAGCGCTTCACATCCTTACACTGCTGTAAAAACATTAGTTAATACATTAATGAGATTATGACTGCCTTGGCTGAGTTTTATACTTTGTTGTATATGTTGTAGTGAGAAGTCAAGCACAGCCAGCATCAGAAATCTAGTAGTTTCAGCTCTGCAGTGATTGGGTTGAGAATTAGGTTGGAAAAGGGGACCATGCAGTGACTAAAGTGTAAAACAGGGGAACTGAATGTCCAAACAGTTTATTGAAATGCTACTTGATACTGTGTTCGTTTAAAAAGTAATCAATAATTATTTTTATAAAGTTTAAGTGTTATTTAAAATACAAGTAAACAGTGGAGGAATAGATACCATCAAGCTTGACTGTAGGATACACTGTGTTCTCATATGAAGATCATTAGTTTTTTTATGTTACAGTAGTGTTGGATAAAGTCTCTGGAGGAGAAGCTGGTTTTTTCATCCATAGTCTATACAAGAAACTTGGCTTAGCTGTTCTGTTTTCACTTACTGGCTGCTGTCATACTACAGTGTATCGAAATGGGGGTTTCTTTTTTAAATATAATGGAATGAGGAGACCTGGTTCCCTTTTTCTAGCATTGTATTGTTCCTAGCATTGATTTGTTCCTCTCCTATCTCAATTTTATTCATGGAATACACAGATGATGATTGCAAGCTGATTATCCAATAATACTTGAAAAGGATATGTGTGGGTTATGCTTATTCTTTGTCTGAGAGCTGCAAGTTTCTTCAGTTCTTAGATTAGTTGATAGGTTTATGTTGAAAATTAAAAACAGGCAAGTCTAAAATGTTATTTTCTTTCTAGTGCATGTCTAATATAGTTGTTAATAAAGAATTGTAGTCTGACCATTATTTTAATCTTTTTAATGTTTTCTAGAACACAGCCAAAAACCGTTTTTGCAGAAGTGGAACCAGAAGATGATGAAACAGACAAGCCAGAGTGGAAAAAACGTAAAATTTGAAAAATTTGGTTTAAAAAGTAATTTTAGAGCATTGAAACAAATTGCAGTACTTATTTCTTTATTTTGGGTAGTGGATCAAAATTTGAAAACAAAAATTACTTCAATTCATAAAACTTGCTGCAGTGTAAAAAGGGATTGTTGTAATACACTGGATTGTAATCTCACATCTGAATTTTGTAATAAGGAATTAATTATTTTGTGCAAATAACTCCTCTCTGCGTCAGTTACTTAGCTTTGTGTTTTAAATGAAAAATATTTCTTTATAAATAAAACTCCAGTGAATTCATTATAATGCCAAATGTTGTTTTAATTACTGCCACCTTTACAAATGCTGTGTCATGACAGTGTTCAATTATTTTAAATATATATAATAGTTTCTCAGACTCCTTTTTATTTTTTCTAGTTAAGATCTAACAAATGACCCCCAAAGTATAACAAAGTATACAAAGTTTACACTCTTGTGTAGGTTAATTAATGCGGAATAATCCAGTTTAGTTCATTTGTGTGTTGACACAGGTTCCAATTTAGTTGAGGCTTTTGTGTGAATTTTAGAAAACTTATTTTTTAGTGTCTGTCCTTATTTGAATGATGTTCCTTTTATGTAGGTGTAGTATTTTATACAGCTTTAATTTTTCAACAATGTGAAATTGGATTGGACAGTTGTATATTTTGTTTTAATAAAAATAAGATGTTTATTGCCTACTTGATCCAGAATTTTGTTCAGGCTTCCTATCCTTATTAGTTTGTATTGATAAGTGTTAGGATAGGGCTGTGAATTTATTTCCTAGTCTTTGTATCTGTTGGCTTTGTATGGCCTGAATTGTATATGTCCTGCCTTACACTCTCTGGAGACTGATACTGTCCTTTATAAAGTGGCTTCTTAAATATTGAAAGTTTCAGTGTTCAACACAAAATTGCAATTCTGAATGTCATAAAGTGAAGGACAGATTTAATGTCTGTTAGAGAAGGAGAAAGGAACCTAGGTTGTTTTAGGCATTTACATTGTGATTGTAATAATATACACTATAGCAAGCACTCTGCATTTCCACAAAGAGTAGAGAATAGTAGACATCATAAACAATCAGGCTTTCTTAATTATGAATAGATTCTGAAGGCATATTTTAAGGCTATATTTAGCACTTAATCACCTTCCTAACCTCAAGTGTGTGGTCCTGATAGTCAGCAGAACTTAGATTATTTTTTTTTTAATCATTGTTCTGCATCACTATTTCGTTATATGATATCCTTTTCCAAGCTTATCTTTCTTTTTCAATTATCATTTTTATACTTAAGGTAAAAGTAAGCCTGACTATGATCATTATGTGTATCATTAATGTAACATTCCCATGACAAAATATTTCCACTGCTTTCAGTCAGTGTTGTCTTTTGATAAGACTGGAACCTCACTAAATGAACCATAGCTTGTCTTTGTCGCTTGTAAAAATGTTCTAGTAAGTACTTATGTAGAAAGGCAAATCAATGCTTAATTTACAAGTGCAACTGTAATATGTAGAGTGAAGGACTTAATATCTAGGTGGACAATAAATGGAGGAGAAAAAGAAGTACCAGAGGAACAGCAGCAGTTGTTAACAAGACTTTCTAAAGACCTCCCTATGCAATTCCCCCCTCAGCAAATAAACATAAGCATAGCTACATTTAAGGCTATTTTTTGTCTTTTTTTAAAATCCAGATGACCTTCAAAATAAAGTATTTTCAAATAAATTTCTATAAAATCTTGAATAAAATTTTTAAAGGATTAATGTGTCCTTGGTTCTAAGCTGAATGTTAACAGTTTATCATTTCTATTGTTAGTTGTTTGCTGAGGTAGTGTGGCTTAGGGAACAGAGCTGCAGGGAAAGGCAGATGAGGAAAAATGCTGCAGCTGTTCTCTGAGCTTGAAGTGAAACTTCTCCTTTTATGTTATTTATTCATATCAACTAGATCTTGTTCTGTAAGTGAACCTTGCAGAAGTTCTGTTACAATTTCTCTAAGAGTTTGTCATTATTACTTACTTATTGTCTTAAATGTTTTAGCATCCTAGAATTTAAAGCAGTGGCTGTGCAGATATGCATTAAAAAGATTTAAAAATAACTTAAATTGTACTTATACTTTAACTCTTGTCTTGGTTTGTTTGCCATAGTCCTTACACCGGATTTTCAGAGATGTACACCAACAAGGCAAATTTTAACGTATTTTTTAAAGCAGTTTTCACTCTTGAACAGCTCAATGGTAAGAGTTAATCCAGTCAGGAAGGAGATATGGATAGTCTACTTGACAATACTTGGGACAGCAAACTCTGATTCAGTCGGTTGAATCGTCCAGGGAAAAATCTTAACATTAAAAATACTAACATGATTAGATATTCGGTATGAAATCTAGGTTTTAGTAATTGCAAAGTTGTAGTCTTGGTCCTCCATGTGTCCATATTTAGTGTTCATGTGGCCAGGGTCCAGATGTGCTTTTGCTTCCGTAGTTCTGAAACAAGGTGGGCTTTTTATTTTTTGTTTGCTTCCCTGGAAGGCTTGCTTACAAAGGTGCCACAATCATCACTAGCATTTTGACATGCAGAATGGCTTCCGTGGTGCTTTCTCTAAACCTGAATTTTTCGTTCCATTTTCTATTGCAGCTCCTAGGTATTTCTGTATAGCAATTTATGCTCTTTTGTCCTTTGTGCTAATGATTAGTTAAGACCAGCTGTTAAGTACTACATGCCTGTCCAGATCATTGCAGCCCACCAGCTAGCAATCAGCCCAGTTCTCATTCCTTGTTTGTGTTGCTGCCATTGGTACAGAGGTCTGAATTTGACTCTGTAGTCCTTTGTCTTGTCCTATCTTCCTTATTCCTTTGTCCTATCTTATGTTTTAAGTCTTCTGCAGCAGGTGAGAAGATTGGTAAGGCTGTCTGGCACTTTTCCTCTGTCTGTTTCCAACTACTTTATGGTTGTTTAAATTCCTCTTTGATCTACTCCCTATGACCTGTATTTTACTTTTGCCTCTGGTTTTGGCGATTGATAGCAAGAACTGTGAATTTGTGCCCAGAGGCCTCCAGTCATTGGCTCCTTGCTTGGAATTACATGCCTATTTTGATATTCTTTGTCACACCTACCTTTTTTTCTGTTGGGCTATAGAAAAATATGTATTATGGGAAGAGAAACCATGAATCTATATCCTGTTGGTTCAATCTCTGCTGGACCCTGAGGAGTGTTTTGCAGTAAGTGGCACTGCTGAGCAGAAGTGCCACCTTCTTTGTTAGATCTTTATCCATTAGTTTCTTTGACCTCTGATGCCTTTAAGACTGAATCATTTGAATTTTCATGTGGCCTGTTAGTCACAATAGCATTGCAAAATCCCTTTTCTATTTCTTGTAATTTTAAATGCTTGTATGTCCTCCTAGCCTGCCTCTCAGCAATGGGAACTTACTGAAAGCCCTACAGTTCCTCTCAGTAAAAATCAGCAGGCTTGTTCTGACTTTTTACCATGGGTAGGCTAGGATTTTGTGAGGTTCTGTCCCCTGTTGTTGATTCCTGAGCTATTCTCTGTTGAACTGTTTCATGCATACATGTAAATGACGAGTTGGATAGTTAGCTAACAGAGATGTCTTTATGCTTGCCTGGTGCTGAAACATAAATGCATCCTACTACATCAGTTTTTAAATCTGCTAGGATTTTTGGCTAATCATGTTTAAACACTATTTTGTTTACTATATGCACTTCATCCATCCACTGGGACTCCAGCATCTAATTGTTTCATGCAGTCTGGATAGCTCTGAAACAAAAGATATTTCTCTGTCTATAGCATATCATCCTGATTGAAATTTGCTTTGGTTGTCAAAGCTTCCCATTCTACACGCAAAGGTATTGGAGCATGCTGACAGTCTCCTGCTTTGGCAGCAGTGTCTTAGACTCTGGTCAGCTTATTGGAATCTCTATAACCTATGTGTCGCTTGAGTGCCTTGGCAATAGCTACTTATTTTTTCTGATGGCTGATGATCAGACAGTATGTTCATCTTGTACTCCGAGAGATGACTCAAAAGAAGGCTGATTCAGAAAGCATAGCCAATAAGTCTTTTTTTTTTTCTTTTTCCCTTTCTTTTTTTTTTTTTTTTTTTTACCTTAGCGATCATGCGGGGCTGTTGTATGTCATGGCTAGAACCCACAGTTTTTCTTACTCTTTCAAAGCAGTATTCCTGTGGGCTCTGACCTTCTTCCTTCTTGTATCATGAAATAGTAGATGAATACCTGCAGTAGATGAACTGGACTAGATGGGTCCTAGAGAAGATATGTAGTCCATCCTCGACTCAAGTTACGCTACACCTGACCCAGTTCTGGCATGTTTATTGGATCAGCTCTTTAAACACTTCTGTGGTGGACACTGCACAATCTCCCTAACCAATCTGTTCCAATGCAGTAGAAAAATTTTCATAATCTCTAAGAAAAACATTCTTGCAACAATTCAAGCTGACTTATTTCCTATCCTGTTCCCAGCAGCCATGGAAGTCAGTTTATAACATTCCCTTTTGCAACAGCTTTTTATTATCTTTGATTTTTATTATCTTCTATCTCCTCAGTTTTCCTTTATGGGTTATGTTTTCTGGCATATCATGATTTTTTTGCTTTTCTCTGCCTTGTTCTTCTTGTCTGCATTTCTTGAAGTGTACTGCCCATAATGTATTTGGTGTTTCAGATGAAGCTACTTTTTTGGCACTACTGAGTAAACAGGAAAAATGTTTCCATGTCTCATTACAGTCACTTTTTTCTCTACAGTTTGGCATTATAGATTTGTGTTCAGGTCCTAATGCACCTCAGACTCCAGAATGTCCACTACAAAGCTGCTGCCTGGCCAATTCACTGTCTAGTGGTTATGTACTCTTCTTAAATATTGGATTTTGTCCTTTGTACTGAATTTAATTGCATTTTCTCAAGATGGATTGCAATTTTATTCATATTATTTTGAATTTTCTCTTGGCCCCAAATTGCCTGCGACTTTTTACAGCTTCCAGTTGTCAGCAGATGTAACAAATGTATTCTTTGTTCATTCGGCTAAGCCACTACTGAAGTTGGTGGTTAGTGGCAATCCATAAAGTTTTCTGTACGTATGGGAGGGAAATGTTGCTTACAGTGTTAATTTTATGAAGGGTTCATAAGCTTCTAGTTAATGTACTCAAAAATTTTTTGAAAAAGAGTTGACTTTCCTAGAAATTGCTGGATTCCCTTGATATCCTTTGGTTTCAGGATTTTTTTTTTCATTGGTCTGACCCTTTGTGTCCAGCAAGAATCCTTCTGACATTAATAAAGTTAGACGTTGGAGACTTCCAGACCTTATAGTTCAGCATTTCAATACTCCCCATTCTGAACATATTTCCAGCCTGTCCCAGTTAGGTGTTTTGATCCCAAATTCCCACTTACTTTAATTCTCCTTCTATAATAAAAAATTTAGTCTGCTGTGATCTTATATAATCTGTGAGTTAGTGGTAGGGCTAGCCACACCTGCCAAGAGCTATGATACTGCAATGAGATTTGTGGTTGCCTTGCTTGTGGTGATTGTTTTGCCTATGCACTTCCTGAAACTCCAAGCATGATGGAAGCAGCAATGTTTCTTGTTCCACAGCTTTCCTGTTCACCTGCTCTTCCAGTGGCCTCAGGAACATTTTATTAAAAATCATCATCTTTAGGCATTTTTCTAGCCCATTACAAATGCTTGTAAAGATGACTGGGACTGCATTGCATCTGATTTAGGAACATGGGAGGTGTCAGGTGACACATACCATGAAGGTTTCTGTAGCACTCAAATGCTGAGGAGCTTGGAGCTTGTTAGAGATCTTCTCTGGAAGTCTGTCTTCAGGCACTGTCTGTACTTCTATTCCTTGCATGCCACTCAGCACCCCATATCTCTGCTTCTCACATCCTCAGGGGCACTGTTCTTCCTAGACTGGAAATTGTCTCTTGCTGTTTCTTCTTGATTTCTGAAGTGTACACCTGACTGTGAAGCCTGTGCTTCTGGTCCATCCCTGTCCTGTGTTACTTGGCTTGATCAATGGATCTGCTCTGCAGCCTCGGATGCCCTTTAGCATGGAGTTGCCATTGCTATTAACAGTCCAAGGAGTTTGTATGAAGCTAAGAGGCCTTAGGATTTGTCTGGCTTTGGACCTGTCTTGGGATGCCTGCAGTGTTGTCTGAGCTTCCTTAGCTCGCATAACAGCTGTCTAAGAACCAGGTGATCGCCGCTTCATTTGTTTAAGGTTTTGCTTAGCTATGTACAATGACGGGGAAACTTGTGTTTTAAATCGTGACTTTAGTAATTGCACGTGGTTGTTTTGTGTTGAATTAACTATTTATGACACTAGAATTAAAATGCATCATAGAGGAGTACAGGCATGGGGTGACAGCACAGGCTTTGAAGGTGTGGACACAGGACTAAATGAGCAGCCCTGGGGGTAATATAAACTTGTCGGCAGTAACTACTGGTCATTCAGAGAGTGCAACTTTGCAAGCAGGTTTTAGGGACGGCAAAGAGGAAGAAAATAAAGTATCTAACAAATATAAGGCAGGCCATATGTAGTAAATCTGACCATAACATGGAACTGCAGAGAGGCAAAGAGCAAGCAAGGGCTTAGTGTGTCTTGCAAAATGCATGAAAGTAATCCCGTGTAGATTTTAGAGTGAGGAGGAAGAAACGCCCACCACCAACACCAGTCTCCTGGCAAAGAGCTAGGGATGATAACAACTTGTCACAACACTCTGTGGCCCCTCAGACTTGAGTCATCAGCTTAGGACCCAGAGGGATGGCAGATGGGTGTGAAGGGGTACCTAAGAGAGACTGTGCGTATAGCAAATTTACCTGTATTGTTATGGAGACTTTTTCTGTAGTAGCAGTATTTTTTTTTTTTTTTGTGGCATTGTATATAGGCATGCTTCTCCATCCTACATAAACTGCACAAATTGTAGGGCAGCCATTCTGTGCCAGCTGGGGATTATCTTTCTTCTTTACTATTAGCTTCTCTTGTCACCTGGGGGCATCTCTCTAGTGCTGTGAAACGTACCTTTGCAGTGGTTATGGAAGCAATGGACTCTGACAGTAGGCATGAAACTTAGTCTGCATGTGAATCTGATAAAAGACATCTCTTAGCAAACAAACGTCAGATTTTTAATGCCATGACTTGTGGCATGAGCAAGGGGGCTGCTCTGTGATAAAGTTGGTGTTATAGTTTGCAGTTGGCTCTTCATTTCAAATTACCTGACTAAACAGATGCAAACACCAGGAATCTTCCAAATAAAGAAGTCAGCATCTTCAAAGTAGCCTTTGCAAGCACTATTACCAATAACGGCTCTAAATTTTTATGGCATTTTCTGGTAAGACTTCCTTGATTATTCATAGGATCATTTCACTGTGTCTTGATATATATTTTAATTATGTGTCTGAGTTAATAGTAAAAGCATACACTTTTTATAACATTTTTGGGAGAATATGAAGTCTCCAGTTTGTTACAGTAGTACCACTGTAATTTGTAAAAGTGCCTATATCTTAGTGCATCACAGAACTGGGGCAAAACTGTGTTGTGTTTGTAATGTTTCAGAGAAATTTAATTCAGTCCTTAAAGACACAATGTAGCAGCCAAAAGAAAACCAGAAACAATCCCAGACTAAGAAACTATGGCCCAATGGAATTTTCACCTGAAGACGACATGTTGTACAAACACAGCATGAGCTCTTGCAGAAGATGAGGAAACAGGTCATGATAAATAATAGAGCACAGAGATGAGTGGGAGGTGATCAGTGCGATGCTGCAGGAATAGGGATTTTATGTCCGGTTTTATGTAACATCATTTTAAACTACCCCCTTCGAGATCATTAAACAGGATGTTAATGAAATTAACAGATGATGCAGATGAATACTGCAAACACCACTGAAAAAAGAGAGGCTGGAAATAACAAGGAGTCACCCTGACAAATGCAAGATAATACATCTGGAAAACAATAATTGAAAATGCAGATTATTTTTTCCTCTGTGGTGGGATGACTCTCAGCTACACCGGAGTTGGTGGATGGCAGTTTGTTTTTCTGTATTTCCTTTGACAAGGCAAACAAAAAAAAATGCATGTGGAGCTTTTGCTAAAAGGATTGCTCCTGACCAAGCAGCTTGAGTGAAACTGAGACTGGGAATGTAGCATGTTCTGTCTCGCAGCCACTGAGGAGTACAAAAGTGGTTGGGAAGGCTTTCATCTAAAAATCAGCTTGGTAAATACAGCGTGGAGGGGTCTCCTTTTACGAGCTCCAGATGCTGATGTATGTGTACTACAAGTTAAAAGTGCTTCTTTCTATTGCAAATTTAGCTGTCTCCCTGAGAGGCAAACTCTTGTCTCCTATCAGCTTTAAAAATCTGCTTTCTCTTGCCTGCTTGTAATTTCAGTTCTTTGCCTCCTTAAAATCCCAGAGTTTTCAAGGGAAGTAGCTGGAAGATAGGAGACGTTTAATCTCTCTCAAGTTTGGAAATTTTCACATTTCTGAAAACTCTTTGTCTGATCTCTTCCAGTCATGCTGTTATACATACAGCTGTGCTTCAGGTGATCTGTTTTGTTGAATTATTTGGACAGACATTTTTCCCTTGTAAAAACAACCTTTAAACATTTTGGGGTTTGATTCCCCACCCCCTGTATGTAAACAGTATATAGAGATTTCAAGGAAATAAATGTCAAGGAAGTATGAAAATGAAAAAATAAGCCTGATATTGGACTTGCCAGCCCATTATAATTTGTCCCTATGTACTAAGGCGGAAAATCCTTCCTGGTTTGTTAATTTACTAAACAGTCCGTGCTTAACATCCAGAGCCATTCTCTTTGTAAAATGTCGTGTTTGGACAATGCCAGAACAGCAGGCTCCTGATTCACAGGAGTCTCTTCCTCATCCTGCAGTGACACCACTACTGCTGACTACCACAAGGCAGATTATGCTTGAATGCTAAGAATTGCCTAGAAAATTATTCTGAAAGGAGTGTTCTGTGTTACACTGACAAAAATATTTGACAGAATTTTGCAGATTAACAGGTCAGATACTTAAGTAACTGAGATCAGCTTTGTCTTTAATGTAACAACCATTTGTATACAAAATATATGCGTACATATATTGTTTCTTTTATTGATGGGAACATGCTATGCAAAGAATTATGTCCAAGAAGTAACATGCTACGTATCTCAAAGTGGTACATTAACTGTAACCAATACCCCTAAGTCCTTCTCCTCAGAGCTGCTCTCAAGCCATTCTCCACCCAGACTGTATTTGTGCTTGGGATTGCCTCAACCCACATGCAGGACTTGGCCCTGTTGAACTTCATGAGGTTTGCATTGGCCCACCTCTTAAGCCTGTCAAGGTCCCTGTGGATGGCATCCCTTCCCTCCAGGGTGTCCACCACACCACACAGCTTTGTGTCATCAGCAAACTTGCTGGGGGTGCACTCCATCCCACTGTCCGTGTCAGCAACAAAGATGTTAAACAGCACTGGTCCCATTACTGACCCCTGCAGAACTAAAGGAAGAGAAGGTAGTTAGACTGACATGGTGCTGAAATTTTTCTTCTTGGTGAGATTTTCCCCAGTGCAGTGGGCATCTGGACCAGTCATAATGGAGTGTTTCTGGCACTTCTTCCCAGTTAGGCTTATTTCAGCTCTGTAATGTAGGCAGTTCTTGGCACCCCCCTGTCACTCCAAAACTGGAGATGAATTTTGCCCCTTTGAAGTTTGATGGCATTAGGGTGCACTGGACACCAGTGTCCACCAAACCCTTATGCCTCTGTGGGTCTGATGTACCTGGCCATCAAATTAATAAAGTCCAGTAAAGTCAATTATCCTTTTCCTCCACCTGGCTGAAGGTAGGGCCCCTCTAATACTGACTGTAGCATTCATTACTGATTAATGGATTTGTACGGTGGAACGCGTGGTTCCCAGTGTCACCTTGGTTACTCAGTCCTTGTGAATATGAATCAGAAATTCTACTCACAGGATTGAGAGTAAAGTCAAAATCAACCCTTCTGCCCTGTTCAAGGAACAGACTATTTGGAAACTGGAGCAGCAATTTTCCTGGAAGCACTGGAAAAACTCCCAGTCGTGTTTGGTTTTCCTTGCAACTTGCATACTTGTGCTTCTAGGGCTGAGGTTGGTTTTCCATCCTGTCTTCTCATGTCTTCTCCATGGTCATGCAGGTAAAACCAAACCCTACCCTGTGGTGTGTATACTGTCTCCCTTGGGCAGGGGAGTATGCACTCCATAGAAACGTTAGCCACATGGATCATGTGCACTGGACTTCATCTGGATCTTCAGAAAACTGTGTATTTTTCAGGTCATAATAGATCATCTCCCACATAGCTGGTTCCCTCAGGCACTCGATACCTTTCTCTATGTTGACCCACTTGCCTGGATTACATACATTCTCCTCTTTGTAGGGATCCCTCTCCCTTATACCTCCTGTCTCTTTTCCAGTTGCTTTATTGATGCCCCATTCCCTAGTAAAGGATCCCAGATGTCTGGCATCCCTACCATCTAGATCCAGGCTACCAGCCCACCTATCCCAGCATCTGAGCAGCCAGGTGACAATATGCTCACCTTGATAATGCCTGTAATCTTTTCAGATATCTCCTAGTTCACCCAAGGATAGAGATCAGGTGATTACTGTCTCATCTATGATTTCTTCCTCTTTTCCCCTGTCCTCATGACAGTTCTACTCTGGAGTAGCCCACCTCCTTGCTGTCAGGGTCATAAGTTTCTTCCTCCTCTCATAGGAGGGGCTTCTTCCTCCTTTTCTAAACGTGTTGACTTTCATGTTGTTTTCCTGTTCTGTATGGGGGCAACTGATAGCAGCACAGACCCTGAGGTACTTTCCAGTGGAGTTTCAGTAGCCACGGTTGTAGTTGCTGTGCTTGGTGCTGGGATTGGAGTGACCGTAACAGGCACCAGGGTTGGAGTCATCACAGGCACTGGAGTGGGAGTTGTCATGGCAGGCGCTGGGTTTGGAGGTGCAGTGGTGGGTGCCAGCGTTGGAGTCACTGCCTCCAATGTGAGGGGTGCTGAGGTTGGAGTTGGTGCAGCAGGTGCTGGGATTGAAGTCGCAGACGTGGGCACTACGGTTGGAGTTGCAGCTGTAGCTGTCATGTAAGTTTGGGTAGCTGCAGCTCTTGCATAAGTTTGAGTAGCTACAGCATGCGTTGCTGTAGTTGGGACAGCCGTAACGGGCACCAGAGTTTGAGTAGTCGCAGCGTGTTTCTCTATATTTGGGGAAGCAGGCTAGCAGGTGCCAGAGTCTGAGTAGTCGCAGTGCATGTTGCCACAGTTGGGGCAGCTGTAATGGGCACTGAGTCTGAGTAGTTGCAGTTCGTTTGCACAAAGCACCAGTAGCAGATGAGGGTGGAACAACCGTCACAGGAGTCATGGTCTGTGTAGCCATAGCAGATGCTGGGGCTGGAGTTGCCACTGTGTCTGTTGCAGTGGTTGGCATTGCTGCAATATCTGTTGCAGGGACAGTGGTGGCAACTGGATAATGTATTGAAAGAATTGTTGATTAGCCTGCTAATGTATTGAATGAATTGTTGATTAACCTTAGCAATATATATACATTGACATACAATCATTAGGCCTTGCAAAAGGATAACAATGATGAAAATGCTGGTTTGAACATCCCAAGGATATTCAAAATTCCCAAATGCTTTTGAAATGGTCTGGAGGAGAAGGGGAGAGGGAAGGGAAGTGTCCCCCTCATGAACTGTCTCTCCATGAGATACATGCAACCAGTGTAATCAGCGGCAATGTCCACAATATGGCACCCAGAATACGCAGATGAAGTCACAGCTTCACTTGGCAAGATGCCAGCTATTGTATAAACAGGTCAGATCTATTCAGATAATACTTTTATCATACCATAGGCCACCAAACAGCAGCTGAACAAAAGACTACACTTCAGCCAAATTATCACTTTCCCCGAACTCCCAGAGGTGATAAGCAGCACATAAATACTGACAAACAGTATATATGACAAATACCATTATATTACCTGCAGCAACGTCCCAGGAAATATAATGAGCACTTATAGAAAGTTCGTTTTAATATACTCTGGTCAAATTTGTTGTTTTCTTAACCACTCGATCCCCACGTTGGGTGACAAAAAGGACTGTTTAGTTTGACCTTGGCTATCAGCAAAACATCACAACCACTTGCTCACCCTCCCCGTTCTGGGAGGAGGAAAAGAGGCTCATGGATTGAGATAAGAACAATTTCATAATTAAACTACAATAAAATTGAAAATAATTATGATGATGATAATAATCATGATGATAATAATATATACAAATATACAAATAAGTGATACACAGTAAACTGCTCACCACACAATGACTGAGGCTGAGCTCGTTCCCAGCTAATGATCCCAGAGCACGGAGAGTCCTGAAACTGCAACCTGTGAAAGGAAATAAGAGCCTGAGAGCTGACTGAGAGAGCAAGATGACCCTGAGAGAGGGATAAACCCCTGAGAGAGCTAGAGGGAACTTCTGGACAGATCCTCATCTATATTCTGGGCATGAAGTGCATGATACAGAATAGACTATTAGCCAATTTGGGTCTCAATCCTAAAACTAAGATCTAATCACAGGCTAGTAACTGGGGCTGTATTCCCTCTCAGCTTCTCCTGCCCCTGAAGACACTGGCACAGCAGAAAAGCATGTGAAGTCCTTGACTGTCCTCACAGCAGCTATGAACATCAGCATATTATCAGCCACCTTCTCAGTACAAATCTGAAACATAGCCTCCTTCTAGCTACTATGAAGAAAGTTCTGTCTCAGCTGAAACTGGGACAGATCCTATTGCAATTACACTTTTTTAGGAAACCTTTCCAGGAGTGGTGGGGTTAGCAGACAGGCACCCCAGGCCAGTGGTACAGTGAAGGTAAGGGCCGAATATGATGCACACCCATGCACCACAGCCCTTGGTCTTTAAAAGCAACAACAACAACAACAACCAAACCAAAAAAACCAAACTAATGGGTCAACTGTCAAAGGTTCCATAATGTTTTCCAAAAACATTGTAAAATCATCCTGTAATGCAAGAAAGATTACAGAAGAAGGTTTCAATGAAGATGACAGCTGTCACATTCCTAAATGCAGTGACAGATTTTGCTGCTCACAAAGGGATGATCTTTTTGGTTGAGAGTCTATAAAATGTCCATTTGTAGGATCCTTTTGTTGATTTTTACTAGCTTTTAACTCACGTTTACACTAAAAAAATAAAAGGGAAACTTTAGTTCTGGAAATGTGATAAGTATCACGGTGGTATATATTCTTTCTTTTTCTTTTAACAACTTGTTTTACTGTCTAGCATACTGTCCTACTCTGGCATACAACAGAATTTAAACAGTTCTGTAAGAGAAGCTGTTAGACCTTTTTCTTTGGAATGGGAAAAAAGGTAACTTCACCAAATCTGAGAGAGTATCTCTGCTTCCTATCTTTCCTTTTTGCTGTGCTACAAGAATCCTTGTTCAAGTGAAGACTTTTATTCTGTTAGGTGCTTCTCAAATCTATAATCTGAGGTTGTATCATCTGCTCTATAGAATCTAAATGGGAAAAACAACTATTACTGCAGGACTGCAGAAACAGAAATACAAGATTCACAGAATCACAGAATGTTAGAGATTGGAAGGGACCTCGAAAGATCATCTAGTCCAATCCCCCTGCCAGAGCAGGAGCACCTAGATCAGGTCACATAGGAACGCATCCAGGCGTTTGAATGTCTCCAGAGAAGGAGACTCCCCAGCCTCTCTGGGCAGCCTGTTCCAGTGCTCTGTCACCCTCACCGTAAAGAAGTTTTTTCTCATATTCAAGTGGAACCTCCTGTGTTCCAGCTTGAACCCATTGCCCCTTGTCCTATCACTGGATGTCACAGAGAAGAGCCTGACTCCATCTTCCTGACAGTCACCCTTTACATATTTGTAAACATTAATTAGGTCACC
>NW_010110072.1:34270-59534 GCF_000699245.1 Pterocles gutturalis | reverse complement strand
CCTATCCCAGCTGGACCCAGGACAGTATATTTTCAGTTTAACCTGTGAGAAATAAAATTAAAAAAAATCACTACATTATGACTGTACATGCCAAAATCCTGCAAACTGCTGTCCGTGATTTAAGCTGTGCCCTTCTAAGAAAGTGAACATACTACAAATTTAACTGGGGCTTTTCACCAGTATGAATGAATGCCATGGAAAGATCCATGGGAAGAGGTTTATCTGGCTCAAATAATTTATCGTTTAAGACTGCAACCCTAGAAACTCCTATTCAGATGTGTGACTTTGTGCCAAGGAATAACCATCCACATCAGCAGAGGTGTTTATTTGATTTGCTTCACAATTTACATAATTAGTCTCAAATTCGGATAAAAGAAGGGAAGGAATAACAGACACGCATCCAACCTGGTCTTGGCTGCAGGTAGGCAACCACATGTCCTCAAGTATTTGAGCTAACCTCGAGTTAAACGGGGCTGTTTGTTTTGTAGGTAGTTTTATGTCCAGATTTCAGAGGTGGGAAGATGATGCTTGGATCTGTGGATGAAGTCTGGTCCAGTGCTTATCCAACCTCACTGGAATTTTCTTTTTTCTCCCCTCCTGTCTCAGCGGAGCTCGCCTCGCTGCAGGCACTGCCACCTCTGCTCTTTCACCCGGCGCCTTTGGAGCAGTTGTCTCCATGGTCCCCTGCCCACAGCTCCCACCATCTCATCCCGGCGGCTGATGAACGTCGGTAAGCTGATCCCAGTTCCCCTCTTGCCGTTCGCAGATGCCATTTCCAGGCACGTGAAGCTGTGGAGATCCGCAGTTTTCCCAGAGGCTGAGCTGGGGTTTTCCCTCTTTGGGGATGAAGAAGAGGAAGAGAAGTCTCTCCTCTTGGAGAGATGGAGAGCAGCCTCAAGATGCTCCTTCAGCATCCTTGGGGTCCTTCTGCCCTGTGGTCCCTCTGCGGTGACAAGTCCCCTCTGGCCAGCAGTAAGTTCAGGGGTAGGTTGGGGAGGTTCTTGCTCTTGTCTTTGCCCATGGACGGTGTTGGCTGGACTGCTGTTCAGTTTCAAACCCCAAATGTCTGTTTTTGGCAGAATCGAGGGGGATATTTGTCTGTTCTGGGGACAGAAGCGGCTGGTGGAGTGGTGTTTTTCTGCCCTCTGGGAATATGATACGTGAAGGTTGTTTGCAACACAGAGCAGCCTCATCTGTTGGGGATCTGACCCCGACCCATGAACCCACCTTCCCACCTTCTGGTGTGCTGAAATGTAGCAAAGCTTAAACCATAACCCCCTGATCACTTAATAAGAGGATTATTATGAGGTACACAAGTAGTATAATTAAATGTAAGCCATAATACCTGATTAGACTATGGATTTAGAGATGGTGCAGCATTATGCAAAGATACAATGTAACTGGGTTAATAACAATCAACTGATTAATGTAGAACATCTCATTCAAGCCTAGAGGAGAATAGACTGCGATGATTAGCGCCGTTGCAAATACGCAGAAGCGCACAAAGCCGAATGTATGCGACATGACTGGATAAATGAAGCAGTTTTATCGGTGTACCAAAATATAGAGGTGTTCAAAGGACAAAAAAAACCTTGTTAGGCAACTCACTGAAACTAGCCTGGGAGAGGTGATGATTCTCGGCGTGTTTGTGTTACCGTCTATTTACAATTGCATGAGCCAATATTCGTAATGGAAGTAAACAGAAGATATTGTACTGAAATGAAAAAAAATCTGAATGTTCAGTTTTATCTACAGAAGGATGCTGAACGGAGTGGATATGCTGTTCTTAACGCTTGTCTAGGTAAAAATCCTGCTGGAAAGCAGAATCCAGTAGAAGCCTTTACAGGCTGTGAGCAGTTGGCTTGTGGTGGGCAAGGTGGGCAGGGAGGAGCTGAGCTTTGCCAGAGACCTGCCCAAACCCAGCTGCCTTCTGTGGGGCTGGGTGCCTGGCGCTAGGATCCTAGAAGAGGTCGTGGTCTTAGCTTTCATGCAGTGCTCAAGGTTTTTGTATGTTTTTGGTAAGTTCTAGTTCTATTGAAATCAATAAAGAAAAAAAAGCTTTCTATTGATCCTATTGCTGTCAATGGAAGGTTACTAATCCCTCATCGACAGCAATAGGGTCAATAGAAAGCTTTTATTTTTTTCTTTTTTGCAATTGGCAAGAGCCAAGATTTAACTTCCTTATTTTGAGAAAATGTTCTGTTTCCTGGAAACAAATCCAGATGCTTACCAGTTGAGGAACCAAGACAGAGAACCTCCCTAAAGATGAGGCAGGGGAGGTGAGGTTCACAGGCAGGCTTGCTGTGAGCAGGGGCATGGCAAGCTCAGCTGCAGGGCTGGGTCAGCGTTGAGAAGGTGGGTTGCTACAGAGGATTTGTGCCGTTCCCAGATGCAGAATTCTCCTCTGTGTTTCAAGGATTTGTTTTACTGGCATGAAAATTGTCCCACTGCAGGGCAGCGCTCTGGAGATAAGCGATGCTTCAGCTGCCGCAGTTCTCCCTGGTCTGTCTGGTGATAAAACCCTGCATTAGCGCAGGAGAGGGATTACTGTGTCTGCTGTAATCCCCTCGCCTCCGGGACTCCCCAGCACACCTGCGTAGCATAGGGAAGGGGTCTGACGTCTCGTGCGGTGCCATTCTGCAAACGGAGCTGGAGCTGCTGCGGGAGTTATCCCAAACCCTGGGCTTTGCTGTCAGGAGGCTGCCCAGCTGCTGGCCCTTTGTGGTTACAGACATTTGAGGAAGGTCTCCAAAATGCAGTTTTATAAAACATTAGGTGGGCAAAAAGGTTTTAGATGCAATGGCATAATCAAAACTTATTTAATAAATGAATTTAAGATGTATATGTGAAAGCTTAGCCTGCAATAATAAATGAACAGCAAAGGACAAGAATGAAAGGAAGGAGGCAGTTAAAAGAAATGTGTAAGTTTTTAAACTATAAATAGAATACATAAATATGTAAATAAACTATAAATAGAATATATAAACTATAATAGAATAGATGTTAAATTGCCAGAGCAAACATAGCTCCAGTCACCTGTGGGGAATGTGCAAAGAAGAGTCAGCTTGTGCCTGGACTGGGGGCAGAGAGAGGGAAATAGTGTTTGCAGTTACAGTCCAAAACTGGAAGTATTATTATAAGAGAAAATAGATGATCACCTGAGATACAGAAGAAAATATTACTGCAATGCTGTGAGTTGCTCTAGGTGTTCTCCACAGGTCCCTTCCAACCTCATCCGCTCCATGGTTTGAGCACCGGCAGCCTGGTTTCTCATTTCCGCTGTCACTTCCTATCTTTAAAGGCATTGGAAAGAAATTTGAGCAAAATATTTTTAGTCAGGCTTGAAAGCCACCTATTTTTTCCATTCCATCCTATATATATATATACACACATAGATGTATACACACAGCCTGTTCAGGCCAGATTCTTGAGGGGCAGCTTTGATTCTATTTCCTTTTACTTTCGCTCTTAATCGCTGCTCTCTTGCAATGGAGCCTTACTCTGACCAGTAACGTCCTGCTTGTGCCTTCCCTCCGCAGAGGGACCCTTGCCTCAGCACAGACCTCTGCAGTTTCGTGCAGAGATGGGACTCAAATGTACTTTTTCTACCTTGCAGGAAAGAACATGGCAGTAGTTTGTTTCCAATCGCAAGCAAAACAGGGTAGAACAAAAGACAAGTTATAACAAAAAAAAAAATCTAGAGAGCATCCTAATCTCATCATGTCTGAACCCAGTACAAGTGTAGGGTGATGGAGTCTTTGGTCGGCTCTGTTTCTGTTTTGCATTTCCTTCTCATCCTTTTTTCTTAGATGGAGGGACATGTCACCCACATCAAAGACTCTTCAGGTATTCCCAATCACTAGAAGGCAGGAAAATTAGATTAAGTTCATCCTAACTAGGTGTGTCTTCATTTCATGGCTTAACTTGCTTCTTTTGCCTTACACTCGTATCACTTTATAAATCACGAAGTCTCTCTGTAATTCTTTTCGGCTTAGCGAGCCTGCTCCAGCGCTCTCTGGTTCCATACAGCTCTGCTCATTTCACATCTCCCGGGGCTTTTGTAACAGGGTACAAGGCACCATTAGGGGTAATCTGTCTCCTTTCTCCAATGCAGAGAGAAGATCTCGCTTTAAAGGCAGACTGATGAACAATTTCCTATTTAGAAGAAAGATGTATTGTGGGAACCAAACAGATTATCTATGGTAGTTCTGATTCATAAAGCTGACAAATGGATAATTTCTCATTTGGGTTGAAAAGGTGTGGTTAGACCGAAGTCCTGGGAATATCGCCAGCCAGACCTAACGAGCCTGACCGCCCAGCTTCCCCCCATCCACGGCTTCAGGTTCGTTCTGAGCAGGGGGGACTTGGCATCAGGCATGCAGGGTGTGCTGCTGAGTCCGACAGCGCTTGATGAAAGGCCAGAGAAGCTGACAGCAGAGAGAGAAGTTTCATTTGTCTGATAGTCCGAGAGATTTAATTCCAGTTGTATTTATTCTTCTTTTCTGCTCAGTGGGACTAAGCCCTCTAACTTCAAGAAAACACAAACACCTCACGCTCTGCCGTCTCTTAATTGATTTTAATTTCTAGTGAGGAATTAAATAGCTTTTCTGTCGAGAAGAAATGACATCAGGAGCTACTGCAATGCCTGAGATCTGGGCACATTGGCACTTAATTCCTGACATAAGACTTGGAAGAGAGAAGTGAAGGAACCGAGTGTCGGGTAGGAATGATGCAGAAACCACGTCGCGGGGAGTTCCGAGCTGTTTGGTATTCAGCCCCTGCTCGCTTATTGCTGCTCTTGTGTCTCCCTCGGAGACTTCTGAAGATCTCCAGGGGCTTTAGGGATGAGGCGTTTTTCTCACCTGGATGGAGAAGGGCAGAGGAACAGGAAACATCCTTGTCCTCACCGGTACGTCCATCCTCATCCTCCTCACTCGGAAAGGGCTGCGGGAGGAGAGTGGCTGCAGCGGGTCCGTGGGACCTGGCAGGAGGGCTGGGGGCTCGTCAGGGGGGTTTGACTCTTCTGCATCCCTTCTGCTCAGAGCAAAGAGCAAAATACCTGCTGGACTGCAAACACCTGGATGAGAGCTGGGCAGCTCTCGAGCAGGAGTGAGGTTATGGTGGTGTGTCGGACCCTTGGCGACCCAAAGCCCTGGGATGGTAACGGAATACCAAAGCAGTATTCCCCCCGTCAGATCGGGGGCTCTTCAGTGTATGGCGGGGAAAAAATTAAAATAGGAGGGAAATGGGGATAGAAACAGGAGGAGGGTCCTGAGAACCCGCAGTAAAGGAGCTTTACCAGACCGAGTGAACGGGCAAGGTGTGCGTTAGGATGGGACTTTAACGAGTGATGGCTAATTAGCACCCAGGAACCCAGCATTTTGGTGATGCACGTGGCCTTTTTTTGCCCCACGAACACATTTAATGAATTTTACAAGAATAAAATTGTTGCTGTTAATGCAGTAAAACGGAGCTGAGCCGGTTGGTGTGGGTTTCAGGGGGCCGTGGGGAGTCACTGGGTGTGGTGGAAATGACGCCCCAGGCACCGAATCCCAGGGCAAGTGCTGGATGCGAGGGGGGGATTCGGCTCTCGTGGGCTCTGACAGGCAGAGAGCAGGCTTGCTTTGGAGCAGCGTGGGTAATGAGGCTTCCTATGGAGCACAGAGCGAATTGCTAATGGCGGGATTTCTTCTGTAGTCTCTCTGAGAGGCGGGTTGATCAGAGGTGTGGGTAGTCTGATTGATCCTTTATACAACACTATTTATTTTTTTCATCATAAAACTACCACAAAGGAAATCCCATCAGTCACTCCCTCCCATTTGTCTCTCACGTCATCTTCATTCTTCTCTCACCTCTTCTTTTGTCTTTCTAACTTATTTTTCTTTACTTTTTCTGTTCTATTTTTTTTTTTGTGTGTGTGGTTTGTTGTTTGTCATTTTGTGCATTTCATGGTGTTTTTTTCCTCTTTTTTTTCTTTCAAATACTTACTCCATACTAACCAGAGAGTAGAACATCAAACCAGAAAGGCAATAGGAAAGAAGAAAATCTTACCCTTTTCTGATTATTTTTTTTGTAATTATCTGCGCATTTTTCAGTGTTTTCCAGAACCTCAGTATTACCCCCAGCCAGAGGACCTGCCTTTGCTGAGTGATGTGTCCTGATGCTCATGCTGTGTCCTAGCTGACAGGAGACTTACCCTCATCAAAGGGCTTTGCAAGTAATTTCCTGATTTGGCGCATGTACCTAATATTCAATTTCCTCCTTTGTTAGCATACACAGTAATTCTGGAAAGTACTGTTATAATAATAAAGCCAGCTTTGACCATGTTGCTAAGCACCCATCAAAATATCTAGTGTGCGATATTTTATTTTTTTTCCATAGTGCTGATTAGCGAGTTGCCTGAACAAACCTTGCCTCCTTCAGCAATGTGATGTCCTAGGGATACTCTGATGTACATTAAAAAAAGGGTTTAAAGAAGCTCTGAAGATGAAAAATTAGTTATTTTTTATCAACTACTTACCTCTCTAAGGGCCTGGGCTACATGGCATCATGCAGATGCTGAAGTGCCTCCAACGAAATCTCTTTATGTTGGTGGTTCATCCAGGGGAATAATTCCTGAACACATCATAAATCTGACTCTTCCTATGTCAGACCCCAGCGTGGGAGGCTATGAAGTAATAAACTGAAAAGCACCTGTTTCTTTTTAGAAATAAATGTTCATAACGGTTATAAAACATTCAAAGGAAGTGTCCTAATGGGTGGCCCAGAGTAGCTGTGGGTGCCCCATCCCTGGAGGGGTTCAAGGCCAGGCTGGATGAGGCTTTGGGCAACCTGGGCTGGTGGGAGGTGTCCCTGCCCATGGCAGGGGGTGGCACTGGGTGGGCTTTAGGGTCCCTTCCAACCCAAACCATCCTGGGATTCTATGATAACAGACTGTAGCAGCAGTAAAAAGGAAGGTAAGTTTTCATGCAGTGCAGGAGTCAGCATCTTCGAAGCTATTTTGTTAGTGTTCTGTAACGCACGTCGATCCTCTGCTCTGCCCCAGAGCCAGGTGTTTTACGATGCTAATACCCAAGAAGTCTGAGGGGCAGGTCTTCAGGCATTGCAAGCTGCCAGGGATGTGGGTGTGGATCCAGAAAACACAGAAGGTGGTACTGACTCGGGGCCAGACAAAGTATTAGCAGCAGGCTCATCCTGCCTGTCCTCCTCTAAGTCACAGCACCTTCCTGCACTGCAGAGAACGGTGCCAAGCCAGCTTCTGTCTCCTTTGTACTGCTCCAACTTTGGCTTTTGGGCTTTGAGATAGTTTTAAGGTATTAAAGATACTGTCCATAGTGGTTCTCTTTGCTCTTGGGCAAAGCTGCTTGGAGAGCGCTGAGCTTTAACAAGTCTTTGGAAAGTGGATAAGGCGACAATAGTATTAAGAAACTCAGTCTTCTTCTGAGGGTTTTTGGAGAAGAACATTTACTCCAGCTTAGGGAAGCGATAACAGAAGCTGCTGTGGGAGTAAGGCAGCAACGGCCTTGCTGCTCGTGCCTTGCAATGTGAGTATTGGAATTTGTCACTTCTAAGGTATCCAGCAACTAACGCCATTGTAGCTGTTCCGCGTTGTTGATCTGACCCTTTCAGCTTGCAAGTGCTGCTGTGCCTTTCTGTGCCATCAAACACCGCGGCGTGATTGTTCCTGGTGAGTAACCTCCCCCTGGAGACCTGGCTTTATTAACATCTCCTAGAAAATCAGCTCCACCGCTCCTGCTGCTTCTCCGAGTGTTTGCCTGTCTCCGAAGCCAGGGGTGATTACTTTGGTTAGCAGAATTTATTTCAGACCGCTGAGGGATAGGCTCTGGTGCTTGTGCTCTTTAATTATGGAAACTCTTTCTTCTTTCTTTATATTCTGCAAGGTTTGGAAACTTTCTATCACAGAGGAATTAGTTCTTCCCAGCCTGGCCCATGGACGTTCCTGTTGGCCTCTTTGGAGAATTGACTTCATGAAATGCTCTCCGAGCCTGTTTAGAAAATAATGAGATGTTGGATATCGAGAAAAAGCCATGGCTGGTTTCTGGTGGAACGTGCTAGTTTCTATAAAGTGAAAACTAGTGCTGGGGAAGGCAATGAAATACAGCGGGAAGGTGACTGTGACAGGACACCTCTAACAAAGACATGGTGAGCAGGGGGCTGGGGACAGCAGGAGAAGGGACAATGGTTCCCATGGAGAAGGCATCTCATTGCCTGAAGTGTCAGGGCTCAAAAAGGTGGGAGGCAATTGATAACTTCTCTGTGTTGCAATGAAATACCCTAAGCGTACTCAAGGAAAAAGAGTCCAGGGCTTTTATTGCCATTCTGAATATGAAACCAAAATATTTATAAAGTCTTCAACTGGTTTTAAAAAAAAACAAAAAGGAAGACATGAAACACGATATCTTAACACGTCCAATACTGAAAAGTGGTAAAATGAGGTCACATCAAGTTAAAGAATGGCAAAAACCCCACTTCGTTGTACTGTGTGCCTTTAAAAAATGGTGTTGAATAGCTATGGGCAAAGCAAAGTTGATCAAAGGGGTTGGCAGAGCTCTTAGATTCTTAGCGTCCGTTTGAAATTCTGTGTCTTGCATCCATTCAAATCAAGCGTATAGAAACAGCTAGTGAGGCACGCTGGGCAGCAAGCGGAGCATTCTCAACATTCCCTCCACCCTGTGTTTTTCTCTTGGTTGCAAACTTAAATTGCTGTTATTGATTTTTCTGTTTCTGGTTAACATATTAAAGCACAATTCATTTTTAACTATATATATATTTTATCACAGAGTGCCCTTTGAGAGGCTTTTCTACGTAATATTGAAATGCTTTCCTTCTGGTCAAGTAGTGTATTTTATATTAATACCTCTGTTATTTTCCCCAACTGAGATGCTGGGGTTGCTAGAGAATGAAAACATTCATTTCAAGAGTAGCAACAACTTTCTCCTTATTGACGCTGGAGCAATCTTGGAGTGCTAAAAATCTAATTTCATTCCTTCTGTTTTGGAAGGTTTTGATGTAGATTAAGAAAATAAATTGCTACTGATATTTCTTACTCTGATGGCAGCAATAATGGAGAGATTAGCTCCGAAGAGCTGCAGTGCCAGGTACCGTAACCTCCGTCCTGCCCCTGGTGAAGGTGTTCGACGGCAGAGAACTGGGCTGGAACATCTGGGGAGCACCAGAGCTACCCAGGGTAGCATCCCTCCCGTGACTGTCCACCTGGGATTGTTGGGGAGGTTGTTTGACCAGTTGATTAGAAAAGTATGTGACAATTATTACTTGGCATAGTGCAACTTGGGAAAACCAAAACAAAATTGAGAAATGCATCAATATTCTAAATGAAACAAATCTGAAAAATATGTCGATATTCTAAATTATAGTTTCTTTTAATTTAAAAACAAATTACTAGAGTGTGGGGAGTCTCTAACAACAGTAAGAACAAATATTGTTTTCTGGCTTGGTGGCTTTAATTACCAGCTGCAGAGGCATGTGTCCTTCTGTCCAAACCAGCAAAATCACAGAAAATAAGGCTATAAGGACAAGATGTGCTTTTTAAAGTCATCGTAGCTTCTGTAGCGACTTTTACTAAAAGTTGAAGCAGTCTCAGCCACAGTTCACTTACTGAAAGATTTTAGCTCTATCTTAGGAATCTAGAAATCTTGAAGAAATCTGTGGGAGACAGAAGAATCCCATGGGCCACCTCCTGCGAAAACAGGATAGGGAAGACCAGACTTTTTATATTATTTCTTATATTTTCTTTTATATATGTATTATTTCTTTATACTATTTTATATTATTTCTTGGTGAATTCTGCTCACCTATGGGCCAAACTAGCTAAAGAAATTAGTTTGAACCAAAAATTGGATTTTTTGGGTTTGGCCTTTAAACGTTTGTGTTTTAAACGATGTGTTCATACCAAGGTGGGGAAGAGAGGCCTCAAGTGTTCCTCGGGGGCATGCGGCAGGATGGGTGGGTGCCACCAGGGAACCCCAAAGCTGGGGTGCCCAGGATGACTCTGCAGATGATGTACTCTCCAGATATGCGTTGGGTTCCCTTGCTTCTGCCCAGATTCCTGGCGTATCCTAAGCGCAGATAATGAGACACAGAGCGAAATGGTTATTTGTGTTCCTCGGTGCTTCCTCTGGCCTGGGCTGTTCTAATGGCTCACTTGAGAACAAGTATTTTTTCATTAACACAGCGCATCCTAGCAGTTTCTCTTTCCATAGCATACTAATTTTTATGTGCTAAATGTTGCTGTTGCGACGCCGTCCTTGTCCTTTTTATTCATTAAATGTACTGTGTCCAATTAAATGCTGAGACTGATCTGCAATTTCAGTCCCGCCGGTTTGGTTCCGTGCAGCATGTAAATGCATTTCATGCCATGTAATTGTAGCCTGCAAAAAATGTTGACACAAATTATAATTTGCATACTAACCATCTTGATGATAGAATGGAAAATTCAGAAAACGCTTTGCCATCAGGGGCAAATTTTGATTTTTCCTGTATTGAAGGCCAGCAGCTTATGCTACCAGTGCTCTCCAAAAACAACGGAGGTGGGGGTCGGTTGGAGGGTACCCAGCACCCTGTGATGCTGTTGGCTATAATCAAAATAAAATCAAAATCTAATCAAAATAAATAATGATTTGATACTCTTAAATGTTAAAATGTTCTCTGCAGGAAATACAACCAAGAAAAGTGCAACCTAGGAACTGGGTTGGACCAGATGACCTCCAGTGATCCCTTCCAACCTCAACAGGGGATTCAGTGAAGAGCGATGACCCTTCGTTGTTCACTCTGGCGGTTGCGTTCTCCGGTGGTTCCTTGGCCATGTGGTCGATGCTTTCTCACTCTTTCTGGTAAGACTTGTAGAGGGAGGAGATAAACCAGCTCCTCTCTGGCTGGTTTGCAAATCTGGGAGTTTAAAAAGCTGAAAGTGAGCAGTGAGCAATTCCCCCTGCCCAGATTACGTGAAAATCCAAAATCTGGAAGTTGGAATGTTTTTCAGGAAAAAGGATTTCCAAGAGCTTTGCCTGTTCCACCCCAGGTTGCAACTGGAATGATGTTAGATGGGACTTCTTACCCAGCCTTCTGTTCCCGAGGGACAGAAAATTAAAAAAATGGAATTATTGCAAAATCTTGAAGACACAGCAGAACACAGATGTGAACAGGAGAGGAGAGCACCCTTCCCAAAGGAATTTTCTCTTCGGGATACCAAGGGAAATGCTTGTCATAGAAGTTTTTTTTTTTTTTTTCATTTTTTGGACAAACTCTTCCATGTCTTCTAGGAGTTTTGCCATGGAGCTGCCCAGCCCGTCTGCCCAGCCCATGAGCTTGTGTGAGTCCAGCGTAGTGGTCATGGCACAACCGTCCAAGGGTCTGAGTTGTTTGTGAATTTTAGTTTTTGCAGAGGGAGCTGAGAGCTTGCCTCCTTCACTAAGTCTGGGTGCTGGGAAGGAGGGTGAAATGTGGGCTGAACTTGCTGTCGACTCCCGTAAAATCTTTGTGTTGTAGCGAAAATGTGTGATAATGGTACCCAGAGCTATCATTACAGTTAATTAAAGATCTGTTTCTTTCTGTAATGTGAAGGTTTTATTTTCTGGAGTTGATAACATGGCAATAAAACCTTGCTTTAGGCAAAATCTTGGTGTTCAAGGTCACAATTTAGAAGTAATTTTAAAATTGAAGGGAAAGCCCCAAACCAGCAGATGGTTCCTGTTCTTCTGAGCTGTGGAAGTACAGAGGGAATGATTTAGATTTAAAAGGAAAAAAAAAAAAAAAAAAAAGGAACACCAATGCCTGTGCATGGATGAAATATTCAGTATCCACCACTAGAAAGAGGTGCACGGAGGACAGAGAGGTTGGGGTGAGCATCTCCCGAACCGAGTGAGCTGTGCCCCCCAGCTCCTGCCAGCTGCATCCCCCGGGGTCTGTGCTTTGCTCCAATGTTTTGCTGAAACGTGCAGTGATTTATCTCTTCATGCTTATGGGAGAAGATAAGGAAAAGAATAAAACGTTGCTTAATTCCTTTAGGGAGTATAGCATTGGTGATCATGACAGTTTTGTAAGTTTTTTAAAATTGTGATTCTTCGCTGTTTTTATAATTCTGGTGTAAAAGTTTTTTCAATATTATTACATTCTATGATTCTATGGTTAGAAAAATACAATCTCTCAGTAAATAATCAACACAGATTATAATTTATAATTTTATCATTTAAGTGATATTTTTTCTTTCATTATAGGGCCATCTGATAAGACAGCAGGTGCTACATTGGTCGAGAAAGACACATCCCTAGGTAAGAAATGCAAAATAAGCACCAGGGGTAAGATATTTAATTGCTGCAAGTCTGTTGAGTAAAAGCTGAGCTTTCTGTTATCAAAAATAATCTTTGCTGAGATGGCACGGAGTGCTGTTGGCGTGAAAATATAAATTAATAATGGAGGAATATTTAAATGTCTTTGGGCACTGCCATGCTGTCTGCTTTCAAGCAGGTATGTGGTGGGTACCTGTTCCCTGGCAAAAATGCTGAGTGTGTGGCTGGGGGGGTTAATTAATTAGCCAAAGATCCCTGTACCCCTCCTGCCTCTGTGCATCAGGGGCCAGAGCTTGTAGGCGTGGAGGGGGCCAGGAGGTCTGCAAGGCAGGTGTGGATTTGGGGGTGATGGGAAGGGTTTGCTCCATGGAAGGGGCGAGGACCACAGGCTGGGGCTGCGCTGGTGTGAGGGGCACCCCGAAATGTGTGATGTTACACTGAATGCAAAAGAGAAACTAATCCTGGAAATGACAACGGAAAGAAAAAACCATAGAGATGTGTGTCATCTGGTGACAGAGAATTTTTCTATCTGGTGATAGAAAAAAATGTAATAGTGGTTAATGGTGAATAGTATTAACATTTCAAATGGCTTGTTGAATTTGTAAACAAAAAGGCAAATCCCCAGAATACAATCCTTATAATCAGAGCTCTGCATCTGCGTGAGGTGTTGCCATTGCGCGTGGACCCTGGGCCAGACGTGGAAGATAAATTCCCACCCGCCTTCTGCAGGGCAGGGTGCTGGGAAAGCTCCTCTGTGCCTCTCAGGACCGTGTTCCTATGGCTGTGAATGAAAAGCAAAACCAAATTCTGAAGCTCTTTGAAGAAAATAAGCGTATATAAACAAGATGTGCTCCAGGGATGCTGGCTTAGCTGGGTGTCTTTGAGCAGGTGCTGGTAAATGTTGATGAAAATCCTTGTTCCTGGGGAACCAAAGAGGTGTTGAGTGGCAGCAGCAGGGACTTTGGCTCTCATCTGGCGTCGTGTTTGGTCTGATTGCTAAAGCTGCACTAATTAATGAGCTAGTGGAGGGCAGAGTCTTGGAAGGAGGAGGAAAAGTGCTCCTCCTTGTACCGATGTGAATTCTTAGCTGTGTGTTCTTAATTACCATCAGCTGCAAAAGTGAGGAAACCCCTTTCAGGGAAATATTTTTTCAGAAAAATTCAGCTGAGTGAAATCAGGACCACAGTGGCTAAGTGAATAATTATTTTATTGCTTGTCTGTTGTCTTTTATATTTAAATCTGAGCTATAGGTCAGAAAAATAAGGACCCCATGTCAGAGGGAGCACTTGCTCACCCCTCCTGTGGCCACCGTGGCACTTGGGGACACTGGACTTGCTAATGTCAGGCTTGGCAGATAGGACATGGTTTCTGTGGGAAAAAACCCCAAAACTAAAAACTCATCGGAAATTAGAAGAGCTCCAGACTCTGTCCTGTAATCTTCATCAAAACACGGCGATAACGGGGTGTTAGAGGCGGTCTAACTGTGACAAATCTGCACACGGGAAATTTTTTCCTGTTTCTGAAAGCAGGAGTTGGTGTGTGTCTGGCTTGTTCTTTCCTGCTCGTACCTGGACAGACAATACATTTCTGCACTGCTTTTTTTCTCTTTATTGCGGTGATGCAGGCTAGAATTCAGAGCTCTCTCAAAGGATCCATGCACATACCCTTGCTATGTTGGAAAATTACATATTGGAGAAATGAATGAGGAAACTGCACATCTTTGGCTACAAAAGGATGCTTCTGTGCTTCTAAGGAAGCCTCGTTGCCCTCTCGTTCTTTAGGATGATCTAAATGCTTTTGCAGGAGATGCTGCCCTGGTATCTCATCAGGAGCTTTTACAACAAGGATTGTGCAATAATTATGAGATAGCAACAGGAATGATCGTCGTTCCAATTGCTCTTTACAAATCACAAAGCTGCGGGTTGAATCACCTGCGTGGCAGACTAGGCAATCAGAAGCGGAATTATGAGGTTGTTGTATTCACGTTACATCAACAAACCCAGCGCTCTGAGTCCATACAAGATGAATCTTCAAGAAGCAGGACTGCTGGCGGGAATGTTCGTAGCTCTGTAGCTGTTCCAGGGAAGTGAAGTCAGCAGAAAGGAGCTTCTGGTCGTAACTGGAAAAATTACTTTTGGGTTAAGAAGAAGCCAACTGGAAAAATGCTTTTCTGCCTTTTTTTTTTTTTTTTTTAAACAAATCTTAACTTTTCCATTGGTTAAAATAATATGTAGTGAAAGAAGGTAACTCCTGAATTTTTTAAATAGTAGTTATTTTGGATGATCTTTGAAAAGGTAAATCAACTACCTATTTGCACCAAAATCCTTCCTGGAGAAGAAACCCCGTGATGAGTGGAATGACTGTTCCTGTTCAGCATAGAGGTTCATAGGGGAGTATAAAATGTAGAGAAAATTGTGTAAGTTTCTGACCTTCGGGGTGATTTTGAAATGCGGGGGTTCTGGGCTGTATGCCTCATTTAATGTGATATTTACCTCCCTTAGAGAAGTTTTTGATAAAAACCTCAAGATTATAACAACCTGTAATAATAAGATTGCTTTCCCATCTGTGAAAAGACAAAGTTCTTGGTGTTGTTTTTTTTTTTTTTGTTTTGTTTTTTTTCTTACTTTTTCTATAAAGGCATCTGCTCACTAGGGCACAGTGCTGGGACATCAGAGGGGCAGGTCCCAGCCCAAACCCTCTGCCTGGCACAGATCAGCCAGGACACGAGCTCGGCTTCCCGCAGAGGGAGGTTGTCCCGTGACTGTGTCATCGATACTGATGGAGATCAGCCCTGGATGTACAGATGTGGCACAGGATTCGGTTCTTCCATTGCCCCACAAGATTTTCAATTTATTTTTTTTTCCCCCAATGAGAACAAGCCCAATGTTTTACTCTTTGCTGTCCCTCAGCTTCTAAGATGTCGTTAGAATTGACACGGTAGATGGAAATTTTTGAAAATTGTTTGCATGACGAGATAACGGTGTTTTTATTCCTCCTCCAGGTGTGAGATTTATTTTTAATAACCTATCACACAGCATGTTCCCAGCAGTGGCTCTTCCCACTGTGCAGACGGCAGAGGAAGAAGGCTCCTGGCATCCCAGGGCTGCCTTACCCAGCGTGTTGTGCTCTGGAGCAAAATCTGTTATAAATCTGCATTATTCTTAGTGATTGCTGCTACTCAAGCCATTAAGCAGAGAATATCCAGAAAAATCTGTCAGTGTCTTCCCACCAAAGTGCTGCAGCCATTGAAGTATCAACACTGCTGGACCTCCTGCATGGGGTGGCTTGGGAGGAGTAATTAATGCTGACTTTCCAACAAGCAGCTAAACTGCAAGAGCGTCAACATTCATCTCCCCACTAAAAGCATCATGTAAGAAATCTGCATTAGGATCACAAGAGCTTTTTTCTTTTTTTTGGAACTGGAAAAAAAAAATCTACAAACTTCAGTAGTGACACTGAAAGAAGTTACTGCAACAATTTTCTTTCTGTCTTAAGCCACTCTGCATTGGAGGGTGCTGGGAGGATAGCAGGCGTTTAAACTGAGTTATCGCGGTGGTTACATTGGGTGGGATAAGCGATCATTGAAATTCAGAGATCAGCGCACGAGGCACAACCGATCTGCAAGGGGATACAGGGTAAATCGGGAGATGGGAGCAAAAAATCCCATTTCTCTCAGGAAAAGGTCAAGTGTGAGCTTCGGGAAAAGATTCCCTGGGCTGGGACAGGCTGTTTGGGCAGGAGCTGGCATGCAGAAGGAAACAAAGATACTTGGAAATCTGTTTGGAAAAGTAGTGTGGTGGGGGAAAGCTTTACATTGGAGGAGCTGCTGTTTTCCTAGTCCTTGTGCTCCAGAGCTGTCCCGTGTCCCAAAATCTCCCGGCGGCACCCGAGCCCATCGGTGGTGCAGAGCTTCCCATGGGAGGTGCTGGGGAAGGGAACTGCAGAATTGGTCCCAGCGCGGTAAATAACAAGGGCTGGTGTCTTCCCGGAAAAGGCTGGTAAAGAGCAAGTACAGGTTTTGTTGGGGAATTAGAGGTGGAAAATGAGGGGGCTTATAAGGGCAAGAGGGTTGGTTTTGTTTGGTTGGTTGGTGTTGTGGTTTTTTTTTTTGTTTTTTTTTTTTTTTTCAGGGCTAGATTAATGGTCCAGAGGAGGAAATGTGTGTGTGGGGGGGTATATATATACATGGGGTTGTGTACATATATGTACATACATGGGAGTGTGTATATATACACACATGCACACTTTTATATATGTATGTGTGTATATTGCAAAAAATATATGTTAATTTGTGCTAAAAACTCATGGGCGTTTCTCAGTATTAACATGTTTTTGTGACTTTGTTAGAACACTTGATGCGCCTCTAATTTTGTGCCTGAAATAACGAGAGAGGATTGTTAGCGTCGAGCACCTGACGTGTCTCAGCTGGGCATCGCTGGAGGACGGAGGAGCAGACGCGAGCTCTCACGCCGTAAGGAGGTACGAAGCTCTTTGGTGACAAGGGTGACATTCTCCATCTGCTGTTGCAGCCATTGGTGGCGGGATGCTGCCGAGGACCAGCGGCGGTGCCTGACCCACCTTGTCGAGGGTCAATGCTGCAGCTTTGGGACAGCAAAGATAACAGACTGGAATGGGGATGGGGATACAGGAATAAGGGAATTGGGGTGAACCAGCAGCATTTCCACAGCATTGCAGCATCCTTGAGTGAATGCACAGGTATAAATAAATAGCGATTATGGTGCTTTGTAACCCCGTGGACTGTTTTGCCCCAGTCATTAAAGTGTCTCATCTGGTCTTTAGATTTTTGCATTATTAGTAATATCTTTATTTCAGTGCACTGGGGGCCTGAGATGCGCAGGAGGCACAATCGTCAGTGAGCATCCCGTGTGCTCCGTGCGCATCCGTGATCCACGGGCACCCTCATGGGGGCTGGGGCTCCAGCGGGCAAGGAAAGCTGGCTTTCCCAGAGGAATTAATTTCTCGAGGAACAGATATGTTCACTTTTAGCTGTTAGCATTCATTCAAAAACGCGTACGTGTACCTAAAATTATATGTGCGTGTATGTATGCACAACCGTAGCTATTAAATTACATTGGCTGCTGCTTAAAATAATGTACCCTAACCAGTGCATTACCGGTAAATCACCGAGTTATCACTGCAACCAGAACCCAGTAATAGCCAAATGATTAGAAAGACATCAGGAATAAAGTTGTGCTGTCAGGATCATTTCCTCTCTGATCACAGCGATGATAGAAAGAGCCTCTGTGTTTAAGTGATAGATGAGAGCCATTAATATCATCAGGGACCTTCCAGGTTTGTTTGCAGTCAAAATTAAAAGGGAAAGTTTAACAGGCTTGGACGTTTTTGAAGCCCAGAGAGCAGCTGGGTGTTGTGGTAGGCTCAGTATAAAATACAGCCTTTTGCATTTATGGATTTCAATATTATTTAGTGCGGTGTATTACCAGGGAGAAAATCCCCTCTTACCTCCTCTCTCAACTCAGAACACCTCTTTGCTTCTCTTTGCTATTGGAAAAAACCTGAAATAACTTCCTGACAACCTAAAAATCACTTTATCTCTGTGGCACTCCTGCATTTGCCAGCTTACGGCAGTAATAAGCCCCATGACAAAATGCACAAATCCTTTATTTCCATAAAATTCTTTTCTGTGGGAAATCCTGGATGTTCATGGGCAGGGCATCGCTGCACCCACGGAAATGGCTGTGGATGCCCCATCCCTGGAGGGGTTCAAGGCCAGGCTGGATGAGGCTTTGGGCAACCTGGGCTAGTGGGAGGTGTCCCTGCCCATGGCAGGGGGTGGCACTGGATGGGCTTTAAGGTCCCTTCCCACCCAAACCATCCTGTGATTCCTATGATTCTCTGTATTATATAGTCTATTTTCATCTGTTTTTTTCCGGTTTTACATGTTGCTTTTTTTAAAATTTTGTTTTTTTTTTTTCTTCCAGGTCCAGAGTCTCCACACCTGTGCTTTGGCAGTCAGGAGGTGGGAGCAATGCATTTACCAGTTAACTGACGGCAGGTTCTTTGCAGAGCATCCCTCCCCGGGGGCAGAGCCTCCCTGAGCTCTGGATGCAGAAGCAGTTTGTGCCTGCACGCGTGTGAGCAGCTGGGAGTGAGCATGGGGATGGCTGGTGGCTGCTTGCAACCTTCCTGACATTGCTTTGCTTTTTGTTTGAAAGCTTTCTTGTTTCTCACAGCTGCAGTTTGACTTCTCGCTCTGGGTTTTATCGCTTTGACATGAAAACGAACGTCCCCGGCTCCGAGCGCTTCCTGGATAATCTGCAGAGTGTTAATATCTGCTCCGCAAAGCTCTGCTCAGCTGGGACTGAACACACAAATCTGTTTCTATAGGTATAACAGAAATAATTAAATAATAGTTTTGCATCATTCAACGTGTTTTTGTTCAGTGGCTGTCGCACCTCAGGTTATAGTTAAATATGTAACATCAGCTGCTGCCTCCGTACCATCGCTAACTTTCTAGAAGAAAACTCAGTTTTTTCTAACATTGAAATATTAGTCCAAATGCTTTCAACATAATGTGGAGGAGCTTTAATATTTCTGTGCTAGAAGAACGATCAAACAGTTTGTTTGGCTTTAAAAGCTTTGGAATATCCAGTCACCCAGCTGAACAATATTATTGCAAAATGTAAAGATAAGTGGCAAATGGGGAAAACTGAGAAATTGGGGAACTTTTTTTGCCTGTTAGGAGTGGAGCTACCTGTAGACATTATGTTAGCATTGTGATGATTTCCATACATCATTCCCATGGGATGTTTTATTTATCCACGATTGGGACCAGCACCGGTCCGTATGGAGGTGGCCCGTGGGTTTTAGCCTGTATTAGTGTTGACCAAGTCTTGCAGTCAGTGAAGTCTTCAGGAAAATGAAAAGTACATTCAACCAAGAGAAAAATCCTTCCCTTGGTTTCACCACGGTCTAAATAGAGGGCAGAGCTTGTGGAGAAGGAAAAATTATTTTCCCCCTGCTGCCGCCTCTGTCCCGAGGCTGGTCCTCTCCCCGCGGACACGGGTTTTCATCTCGCATAAAACCCAAGAAAAGATTTCAGAAGGAGGCATAATTAATCAGATGTAACAGGAAGGGAAAATATACGACAAGACATATGTTAATGCCCTGGCTGCCCGCTGCGGATGAGCGTGATATTTAATCCCGAGTTAAATACCAGGCGGCTTTGACCTACTGCTAATGAGCTGGTGCTCGGCTGAAGGTTGAAAGGCTTCTCGAGAGAAGTTTGAAGCCAAAGTGCTTTTGGCTGCTTTGCCAGGGACATCTGCAGCTTACCTGGGCAGTGGCTGTGCGTGAGGACACGTCCCCTCTCCCACCAGTCCCCCACTTAATGCCGAAGGCGAAGGACTTTCAGCGGGTTTTTTTCCCTTCAATGCAGTTTCGCTCTGAGACGGTGTTTTCAGAGAGTCACCCTGAAGTCCACGTTCAAATGCACAAGATCTGAGCCGGTTTTCTTTCGGCTTTCTCTCTGTTAGGCAAATGGCCCAAAGCCAGGTTTTGGTTTGCTCGCAGCTTCGCAGCAGCTGTGCTTCGACTGTCGGACCTGGGAAATAAATGACGGACCGGTACTTTTGGAGGCGATGCTCTCACCGGGGACCCGCACAGGCAAACCCGGCTGCGTGGGCATGGCGAGGAGTGGAGTCATAGAGTCACAGATGGTTTGGGTTGGGAGGGACCTTCGAGTTCCCCTCCCCTGCCGTGGGCAGGGATAACAGTGGTCCTCCCCATGGAGGGTCACGGGGAGCCCTGTTTGTGCTAGGTTGGGCACAGGAGCTTTGATGGATTGAGGACATACAGAACTAAAATGCCGATGACACATTCCAAGGGCGAGTATTTGCGATGACTGTCAAGTCAATATCGAGACACTTCCTAAGTGAGTCAGAGCTCAAATGGGATATAGTGGGGCCGTGCTGCCATCCAGCACTTCCCTTTGACCACGTGTAAAATGTGTGGGACAAGCCGTGCATGTCACTTAAAAGTGATGATTTTTGGAGTTTGCTGGAGGAAACCAACTAAGAGCTTTCTTGGGAAGGCTCTTGCAGCTCTCTGTCCTTCACCTTCCCCGGCAGCCTGAAGCCACCAGGAATTGGTGTGCAGCTTGTTTTTGAGCGGTGGTGGCTCGTGTTGCTGGAGTGGCTTTTGTCTCTACCGTCAGGGTAATGCATATCTTGATGGTACTAGTCTGTGGGGGGAAAAAAAAGGAGCAAATAAAAAATCAGAAAAAAAAAATCATTTTTCTTGTTAGGTTGATATAGGTCAGGCATAATTTTCTGGGGAAAAAAAAAGAAAAAAAAATGAAAAAGTGACTTTTACTATTAAAGCACACTTACTATTAAAGCACACTTTTATGTGCTGTTGCAAGCAATTTAAAAATAATTCAAGAAAGTTCATGAAAAATCCTTAGCCACTTAATTACTGAGTTTTACTTGGTGTGGCAAGGGCATTTCCTGGGGGCACGGAGCATGGGCAGCATCGCGTGTGCTGTGACATCCCCGTGGCACCTGCCCGGCAGAACAGCTCGCCCCACTCCTCCAGACTGGCTGACACCCTGCCGGGGGGCTGCTGCGGTACCTCTGCCCCCCCGCAATCGGGATGCCGGGAGGAGGCGTTGCCGCTGGGCTGTTTCCAGGAGCAGCGGCTGTGCAGGGTGGGAGGTTTCCCTGTGCTGGGGGCGAGGATGGCTTCACACCTCCTGAAGCAGCAGGTGATGAAGGGCAGCCCTCTGGCTGCTGGTGGAGTTCAGGTTCCTGCTTCATCATTTCTGGCGATTTCAGTTTGTTATCTCCATCTAATCGCTCACACAGAGCTCCTTGCTGCTCTTCCCATTTTTCTTGCATTTGCTTTGTGGAGGTCCAGTTCTCCTGGGGTTTAGCCCTGTGCTGCTCCCCTGCCCCTCTGCTGCACCTCATCACAGCTCCCAAATACCGCCCGTCATTAAAAAACCTGGTGCAGATATTCCACACCAGTGTTATTTTTTCCCCACTCAATATTGCCTCTGCCTGAGATTTCCTGAACATCCTCCAGGTGCTTCTCTGATTTTTCATTTCCCTCTCCTTCTATTTCACTGCGGATGCCTGGGGATACAGTGATGATTCAGGCTCCAATTTACCTGATTCATGATGCTAAACCCACCGACAAAATCTGCTTGTTTTAAATCCTGTAATACGGGGGAGGCAATTTGTTTTCTAGCCAGAATGTATTATGGCTTTTAGGGCGTCTCACCATTCTGAAACTGCATCCTCAATAGCATTACTTTTTTTTGTTATTGTTTTTATTTGCTTGTTCTGTAAGAACAAATGTCCTTAGAAGTATTTTCATATTTTTCTTTTTTTTTTTTTTTTTTTTTTTTCCTCCTGGCACTAAGACCTTTAAGTCTCAAAGTCTTTATTTCAATGAGGAGCATTTCTACCCCTTCTGAAGCTCCATGTTTTATCCCCTGCAGGCTTTAACATCAGTCAAATTCTTTCAAATGTCACTTGTGTTGCTTCCTGGATTATTGATACTATTTTTACCATTTGAGATGCTGCAAACTGAACTTGCATCGTTGTTGGAAGTGACAAACTGAGCCGTGAGACCCTTGCTTGGCTGAGTTTTTCCAAGGAATGGGCTGGTTGTGTTCTGGGGAGACTGGTGGGAGAGGGGCAGCACTGGGGCTAATCTAGATGGTCTGGGACGCAAATATCAGGAATATCCTTTCCATTCGTGGTGCTCAAGACTGGGCTCTAGATCTGGCTGGAAGCTGCTGTGGGTATTTACTGAAGTAGCAGGAACAGAGCAAGGATGGGAACCTCCTTCTTGACATCACTCCTTACTAGATTTGGAGAAAAGAGTTTTGTTCTGACGAGCACACAATCCCCGTGATGTGCTGCAGAGCCTCCTGGTGATCAAAAATTCTTTTCCTTTTTTCCCTAGTCCCGGTCCGCTCTTGGATTGCAGCGGCTGTGGCTGGAAGAACTTGGTTTTCAGTGGAATTATGAGTGTGCACTGTAAAACTGCCTGTCTTGAACCCTTACTTGCACAACACATTGCTCTCTGAGGAGTCATTTTTTGAGAGGCAAGACATGGGCAAAACTCGCTGAAACTAGTTATCAAAATTATTTAAGAGCTAGAAGCACAAAGAAAGTTAGAAAGTGAAACTATCAACCCTTTGTTTTGCTTTTCTTCTCTTTACTAACAGCGCCTGAGCTCAGACTGTGTTTGTGGGTGATCAGACCGAGTTCAAAAGCTGCGTGCCTTTAGTCTTTTAAAAGCCACCAAGCCAAACCCCCTGCCCTTAATGAAATGAGAGACACCGTTCCACGGTTGTAAATTTACGGCCGGTTTTAATACGATGCTCTCCTCTGCCCGGCGGCGCTTTTCATTTCCCAGTAACGATGGCGTGCTCATTAGCTGTGATTCTCCCTGGTGCTTTGCTGACCTCAGCACCTTGGAAAATTACTTCAGTAATAATTGTTAGCTTAAGTGGCACAAAGTCGGGAGGTAACGATGTGTCTTGGCATTGGCAGGGCACAAGGCAGGAGGCGCGGATCGCGCAGAGGCATGGGCAGTGCCTTTGTGCTGCCCATCTTCCCACCAGGGTTCAGTGATGGGGGTTAATGAGTCTCTTCAGAAGAGGTCTTGTTGTCACTTCACATACCAGTTCTCACTGTGGCTCTGGTCCTTTCCTCTGTGGGAAAATGGCTGGGGGCGATGCTGTGAGATTCTGCTTTCCTAAACCAGTCAGGGTTTGCATGGTGGCAGCTGGTCGTTACATTGGCCAGTTTTCTTTGGGGTCTGTCGTGTTTTCACCCATGAGCATGGAAGGATGTCCTCCTGCCCAGTGTGCGGGGTCCTGTGGCGGAGCTTATCAACAAACACCATCTCCTCGCACAACGGTGGCAGCGGAAAGGGAAACGAACAGCTGGAGTGGCTTGTTAAAGGCGGAGGAAAAAAATAAATCAGTACGGGTCTCCTAACTCTCCCAGCAGCATCCTTTCTGCTGGATGAGATATTTTAGTTTCAGTCTTTTAAGATCAGAAGTCATCTATGGGAATTTTCCAGCATCCTTTCTGCTGGATGAGATATTTTCGTTTCAGTCTTTTGAGATCAGAAGTCATCTGTGGGAATTTTGCCAAGTTGGGGTTAGAGGCGTGTTGGTTGGTACCAACCCTGCAAGGCGTGGCTGGTCTGATGGGGTCTGGGAGGTGAACTTAGATAGGTTGGTAGGTCTGATGGAGAGGAGGGGGAGAAAGGATGGTGACCTGTCCCATGGAAGTGCCAGCTTGCTGGAAGAGGTTTTCCATGTAGCTGGTGCTTAAGTGCCAAACCTTGAGCACACCCAAAACTCAAACCAGAATCTGGTGAGATCCAGGGGAAGAAAACCTTGGGAAGGACTCGAGGAGTTTTCAGGATGATGCCTGATAAGTCCTAGCACATTAGGACATTTCAGAAAATATGAAAGAAAAATAAAGAAAAACCTGTTGTAGATGAAATCTGGGGCTCTAAGATGTACTCATGTGTAAGTACACGTACGTCCTGGTCAGGGTCTCTGTGCGGTGCTTGCTGTACAGGGGAGGTCTCAGGCACCAGTAAAGCAGAAAATGCAGCAACTGCAAAACCAGACAGAAGTGAAATGCTGCAATATGAGGTCTGGGGTGTCTGTATAATGGGTGTTTAGTTTTGTTTGATTTTTCCCAGAATTAAAATACCGATGACAAATGCAGGAGCATGGTACTCCTGAAAGCCAGTCCTATGGCACCAGATTTTCATATGGCTGAGTAAATATATGGCTGGGGGAGTGACACTGGTTGGTAGTGAGTCTGTAACAGGAGAAAATTCCAGTGTTTGCACAGAAAAAAATAACCTGTTCAGGAGCTGGCTATTATTTGCAATACTGCCCCACAGCAGGGCGAGATAGTACACTAATTTCTTGTTTCAGATAATAGTTCTGCCCAGGCAATCTTTGCTCTATTGAAGTGAGTGGTTTCGAATGTGCTTTCTGGGGATAAATTTCATTTTGATCCTAGAGGAGTGTTTTATCTGATGAGTTATGACTTGCAGGACAAGCTGCTTTCTCAGGATGGAACGTGTCATTGATTCACGAGACAGGGCTGGTGATACGGTGCCGCTGCTTTCTGAAACTTGAAAAAACTCTCTGATGTCTGATGTCTCCCAGGTTGCTGCTATCAAATGATATCTAAAAACCTTCTAAGAGAGAAATTTTCCCTGCCTACCTACTCAAAGGTTTGAGGAGGAAGGTAGAAGGAGGCACAAGTGATGCAGAGAGTGGCGTGAATCTGCCCGAGCTGGTGATGTTCAGAAATTATTAGACTTGCTCTTTTCTTTAAAAAGCCTTTTTTTTTCTCACTAACATGTTGTGAGGTTTACCTTGATAATAAAGCATCGTATTTTGAGGTTAACAGAGAAAAGAATAGTTTCTCCAACTGACACAACACACAATTTTTAGTTGGAACTGGCTCAAAGAGTCAGTGAAGAACTCTCCCTCTAAAAGCTGTTATTGATATAATGGCTTCATAACCACTGATGGCCACAAAGTTCCCTCCGATGAGAATAGCTCATGGGAAAACAAAAATGTGTGCTGGCCCTTTGCCCAGGGCCAGCTCCAAGAGCAGCTTGCCTCCTCCTGTCACTGATGTTTTTTCCCTCGACCAACTTTGGTGCCTTTCTGGGGGATGAACATGTACTTTAAATAGTCCTGAGTTTGATTTATTTACCACAACCTGAAGGCGTTAGTACAGCAAACCAGGCTCGTGCGCTGATCCTGGGAAGAAGGCTCTTCGCAGGACTGACATCTTGGTGACTACTGAGAAATTCAAATTTTTACTGAACCATGAGACTGCTTGGATTATCTTGATTATTTTAAAAAATTTTCTTCCTATTCCACAAGATGTGGAGCA
>NW_010110072.1:14088-34214 GCF_000699245.1 Pterocles gutturalis | reverse complement strand
GCGCTTACTCTTTTTTCAATTTCATTCTTGATTTTTTTTTTTTTTTTTTTTTTTTTTCCTGTAGCTGTGAGAAGAGAATATTTTTGAGAAAAATGGAGAAGAGGAAGGGGATGAAAGTGCAGTGCAAGAAAGTAAAGATAAGGGAAAGGAAAAGCACAGGGGGAAAGAGCAAAGAGCAGCAAAGAGAACAAGAAATACATCCATGTACTTCTTCTGGAAAACATCTCTCCTTGCCTTGGTGAATATCACCGGTTCACTCCTACTCTTTTTTTTTTTTTTTTTTTGTCTTAACTGGATTATAATCACAGTACAGCTTCATCTTGCCCTCTGAAAATTTGTTTTTATGGTGGTTTCTCATAATGCTCTTTAAAAGAGGCTTGAAAGCCTAAATAAATAACATTGTCCAATTCTCCCTCCTTATTTCAAAAGCTTCCAGCAAATCTTTTCTTCTCAGAACCTGCATAATTTACACTATTTAAGTCAAGTTTTCAACTCTTTTCCTAAAGTAGAATTTGTTAAGCTCAAAATCCTAAACTGACTTTTTATTTTTTTTTCTTTTTTCCAAGAGAGGGCCCATGGTGCCTGTGAACCTGCTACTGAACCTCCGACCCCCTGCAAGACAGGGAAACGGCACATCTGTCTGCTCTTCCTCACCAACCCATTGCTCGCCCAAGATGACTCGCACCAAAGGATTGCATTTTCGTAAAGGGCAAAGAGGTACGTGACTATGAAAGAACCACTCCTTATCCCTGTGCTGCAAAGCTCAGGAGGCTGGAGAGTTTCCTAGAGAAGTCTCCGTAAGCCCTTGCCCCGATCTTTCTTACTTCCCTCGTTGGTTAGTGCTGCAAACAGGGCGCAGGGCTGAATCTACCTTTGAGCTCCATGGTATTGCTGTTCCATACGTAGTGTACCTGCATAGCGTATGTATGTACCTATATATACATTAAATGAGTCAAACAGACATTTAAACAATTTTAAATATTGTGACAATTAAGGCAGCTCCTACGGTATCCTGTTATGATACATGATATCATGTCACTGAGTTCAAAAAGCCTCCTCCCCCTAAGTCCATTTTTTGTATCCTCAAAGAATATTATTTCCACATCTATTTGTAGAAAATCCCCTTGGTCTAAGTACTTCACAGGATGATTTAACCTGCCTGGCACTTTGTTGAACCTTCTCTGGAAATACCATGGCCCTGATGATAGGGTGGGATTTCCTTGGATTATATTAGAAGAAGAAGATTTCAACAAAGCTTTGTACTTTGTTATTCTCTTCCTTCGAACAATATGAACAGTGTTAGAATATGCTTTGTGGCTAGATATTTTAATTTATAATAATTCCATGACTTACAGCTCTTTGGGTATTTCTCTAAGGAAGCGTTCAATATGAAGGGATGAAGTTTTTGGCATCTCTTATAAATATGTGTCAGGTGTCAAGTTGATAGAGTTCAGATCTGTCGCTTCACAGATAACCCTGAAAAACAAGAAATTGTCTTAAAAGGCAAAAAAATGTTGCTGTAGATCGGAGCAGCTGAGTGACAAGTGTTCAGCACTTCGTGAACCATCACGGGTTGAGCAGTGTTACTGATGGGATTACCCGTCATCACTGCACTGGTTCTTGCTGTAATTAATTTCCCTCAAATGATTAACTTATTACAAGTGAGAGGTTGATAATATGGTAGCAGAAAATAGCAATTTTCCAGGACTGTTTCACAAACATCCTGGGTGCAAACAGGGCAAAACTCTTCTTTCCCATCCCGGCCCCTCTCCTCTTCCCCCAGGGTCTCGGTGGTGCTCCCGCGAGGATGAATTGGACAATCCGTCTTCAAGGCAGGAGCTCTGATGATTTGTAGAAAAACTATCATCACTGCTAGGACAGCCAATCTATCACATTTGGCCATCTACTTTTTCATCCCTCTTTATTGCAATACCTTCGTGCTCACCCTCTTGACTCTTCTCTCCCTCACTCGAACTCTGTCGCTCTGTAAATTGCCTCGAAAATTGGGAAAATGGAAACATAAAGTCATTTAAAGTGCAAAAGTGCTGCTCTGCCTGAAGAGGCAGGAGTGCAGACGATGTGCTCCGTGTTGCTCGGTGTCGATGGGCAGCGTGCCCCCTGGCCGACCCCACGGCTGAGCAGAGCCCACGAGCCCTGGGCTGTCCTGCCATCAGGTGCTGACCTTCTTTTCTGGTCTGCAGGTACGTTCCTTGCGGGACAGCCAGGCACGTGAATGGTATGAGGCTGCTGGATCGTCATAATTTTGCTCCTTGACATCTCCAGCAGAGCCTCAGCATCCTGGAGGATGATGTACACCGGTCTACCCCAGGTGATACAGGTCTCTGCTCGTGCAGCTGGTTCTGTCATCTGCAAGGCCAAAGATAAGTGGGAATTCGTATTCTGGTGCTTCCTGAGGAGCCACAGAACGTCACCTTTGCACTGGAGGTAACTTGTTATGATTAATGGAAGGATGGTGTAAAATGAGCTGTGTAACAACAACGAACACCTGCAGGACGTTATGGCATCCTGATGGACTTCTAGGAACATCCCCTGCCCTGAATCCCATTTTGAGAAAACACGACTAGCACCATGGCAACAAATAAATAACGCATCGACTTAGTTCTGCCAAGAATTAATGTTTCCTCTTTAGAGGGAACAGTCACTCACAAAGTTCTTTTAATTTGCTAATCTTCACAACAGGGGGCATGGCTGTCAGTGAAGATGTTGCTGTGGGTGTCTAGCTGGGTCTCTTGGGTGGGTTTTACATGAGGAGGCTGACACGCAGCTGGAGACCTGGATGATGGTACATCAGCTGCCAGAAACACAGAGCTGACAGAATGGGAATTGCTCACAGCTGCTCTGATTTAAACTACTACAGCACCGCTTCACTGCTTTGTTAGATAGTCTGCAGACCTTAATCATCTGCTGTGCTGGAAGGTGATACCAAATTCAGTGTATAGTGTAAAGAAATTTATAAAAATCACTTCATGTCTTCATTTGGCACCCACCTGATCAGGTGTGGTGTGTGAAGTGTTTCTTTGGTGTTTGAAATGTTTTGAATTTAGAGCCAGTTCATATATAAGCATTTTTCACTCTTAGATCATGAATTTGATATGGCTGGTGGGATTATTTTCTTGTGCATAATGTGAAAATTTTGGCTTCTCCAAACTGGTTTTGCCTTCTACCATCAATAATAGCCTTTGGCAGGGTTTTTGAAAACTGACAAGTTGTTGGATATAGTATTATGATTAATAGATTTGATATAGTTGCTCAGAAGGGACAACATGGTTTGAATAATTTGTTGTTGTTTGTGATGAGCACAAGATACGACAGCAGCGATTGCCTTAAGGTGTCAATTAAGTGCAACACAAGTTGAGTTGGATGGAGCTGGTGATGGTTAATTGTGCAGCCGCCACTGGGAGGGGTACTTAGCAAACCACGTCAGGTCTCAGCCTGGTTTTTTGTGCTATAGAGGTGGTCTGGGGAGGTGGGGAAGATGAGGAAGCAGGTGGTGGAAGAGGAGCGTATTTTGGCAACCTGCGTGTTGAATATCTTTGTTACAGAAGCTGGATCTGATCTGGTCCCTGATGCTCTGGAAAGAGCAGAGGATTTTGAGGCATGGAAATTTGTCGCCAGATGCTTCTCTCTGAATCTGTTCAGAAAGGAGATTTCTGTGGCAGCGGCAAGAATGTCTGCTGGCCTTTGCGCTGGTGGCCATGACAAGTATGTTAATGGAAATACTCTGTACCTGGGGCGTTTCCATGTACTCTGTGACACTTGATGAGAAGGACAGCAGTGCAAGTGTGGTTTTGGCTTTGTGTTGGGCTCTGTGGAGTTTGAGCAACACAAACACAGGCTGTGGGATTTCCCTGAGCTAATTCAGGTCCCAGAACTCAGGTTGAACCAGAACATTTGCAGAGAAACACTCAGTCCTGTGTTAAATACCTCTGGTGATAGGGCATCCATGAGAACCTTCGGTAATTTTCTTCAGTCATTAATTAACCACACCATTCCTTCAAGAGTTTCTTTTTTTCCTGTGTGATTCAACCCCTGGAAATGGATGTATCTCATCTCTAGATGGAAGTGCTTGCTGTAGCAGATTTCCATCATCCTTTTAGGTTCTTAAACTGTGATCAAAGCTCTCCTTTCACCTTCTCTTTGATAAACTAAGCAGTTTGACCTCTGCAGATCTTTCTCCGTGGTCCTGCTTTCTAATCCCTTAATATGTTTTTGTAGCTTTTCCCTTAATGCTCTCCAGTTTGGAGTTATGGAGTGCTGCTCAGATAAATCTCCTCAATGGCTGGGTTTTAAGACCTGAGCACTGTCCAGACCCTTCTCTGTTTTCAGCGATGGAAGGTGAAGAACCGATCATTCTGGTTTTTTGTTCTGGACTTGTCATTCATTTGCTGAAGGACTTTCTACCAAAACTCACACCTTTTACTGAGAACAGCCACTTCTTTGTGCCTCAGGTGTATGTCATTCAACGTGCAGTTATCATTTGAGATGTATTTTGACTAGTCTATACAAACCTTGCTGGTGGCTGTGTGACTCTCTTTTGACTTATTTTTCCTTCAGCAGATCACCGTTGTCTCAGATCTAGTGTCTGGTCCCTCCTTTTTTCTTTTTTCTTTTTTTTTTTTTTTGGTTGAAAGAACCCTGCGTGCAGAGAGATGAGATGCTGGAGTACTTTAATTAAAGCCATGTTTCAGACAAGTTGTTTGGTCTTCTGTGCAAAAATTGAACATCTTCCGTAAAACCTAATTTGAGAAACCTGACACACTGTACAGGAAAAATATTCAAGTAATGGATTGCTTGCTAGCTAGTGTATGAACACTTCTCTTGCTCCTGCTGTTGTGTACAGTGGCATAACATGCCATGCTAATGCTCGGTTTGATGTGGAACATGACAGATATGTTGTGCATAAAATGGAGTAATTTAACAAAGTCGTTGGATAGAGGAGGGTGAGGTTTGACAACAAAAGACAGTACTTTTCCCACGCAGTTCATACCCACATTGGGGGAATTGTAACCATTGCACAGTGCAAAAAACTGCAAATGGGTTTGGAAAAAGGGGGTAACCATTAAAATGCAAAAATAAGAAGGTACACCCAGGGAAAATAACACTGCACACGTGTCTTGTTCTTACCGTTGTGAGGGATCAGCTAATGGCCGCCTTCAAAGAAAGGATCCTGTTTGAGAAAAACCTTAAGTTTATCAGAAAGTGTTTCTAGACAGATTTTCCATGAAATTAAGTTGCTAATTACTTGTGTGCTTCTATTTGTTTGGCCTCAGTCACTGAGTCCCTTCCTGAAAATGTCAGTTGTGTCTGGGTAACCGCGGGTAGACTTACCCAGTCGTGTATGTGTTGAAGAAGAGAGTTTTGCTGGAGCATGAATATTTTAAGGTTTATTTCCCATCAGAAGCAAAACCCCCATGTTTTTAGGGGCTGCAGTGGGATTGATGAAGATCCTTCCTGCTTCAGCACAGAAGCTGTCCTTCTGTCAAGTTTGAATAAAAGTTCCTGTGGTGGCACTCAGGTGCTATAGGAACACGTACGACAGCGATACACATCTTTCTGCTTGTTTTTCATTAAGTAACTACCAGGAAGCAGAGAAGGAGATTTACAATAGTCAGACCAGATATACCGTAATGCAGCATTAAATTAGCTTTACCGTAATGATGCTTCACCATGTTATTCACTCTTTGACATTCCTACAAGACTATCCTTAACAAGAAAGAGAAATTTGAATGCCTTAGAGCTAGTTCCTCCAAATCCTCTAATTTTCTCATTAATGCCTTTGATTTATTTTGCTTCTGATGTGAATTTATTTTTCAGAGTGATTCTGATTGCTGTTACATTCACAGGGAAAGTTTAGATTTCCATTTTGTGAATCTGATCTCCAGCATCCCAGCGTCTCCATTCTCCCTGCTGAGAGCTGCAGACAGCGTTATCCTTCATCAGTGTCACAGTTCTTCTAAGTCTTCGCCTTTCTATCGATCTTCAAGTTACAGCTGATTTTCCTACTTCCAAAGCCATCCTTCTCGCCTTTGTTTCTCTGTAAGCGCAGGAGCAGGCAGTTATTTTTCAGTGCCTTCTAGTGACTATGCTTACGGTGTATATCAATATTCCCATACTTCTCCTGTGGACAACGTATCTCTAAGTTGGTTATCAGCCATAACCCCTATGGTGTAACATAGCCCAGGTATAATTTGATAGATATATAGCCCATATTTATAAACAAACCACTTGGGTCCTGCAGGGCTCTGCACTGGAGCTGTAGGGATGCTGGTGGAGTGATGCTCTCTGCCTTGTGCGATATCAAAATGTCACGCCCTAAGTGCTGGATTTTACTACGTGGATCTTGATCAATACAGGTTTGAGAAAGCTTGAGTGCAGTTCTGGGAATACTGGATTTTGGGGAGCACAGCATTGGTTTTGTCTGGCATGGAAAGCTGCTCCACAGTTTGTGTTCTAGTGGCAGTTAAATGTCTCCATGTTCCATACCAAGCTTCTGACTTCAGATGCTTGCTGGTCTCCTGAGAGAAGGAAGATATTGCAATCAAAAGGAGATCCTGATAGATCTCTGTGATTTCTAGAAAGCGGCAGACACCAGTCGTTGGCTAGTGAATACTTCCCAGGTTTCAGGATGCTGTGATGACAAAGCTGGACAGACCGTACACCTCTGTTGGTCACACACAGCTGGTGGGTGCTGGACCTTCAGCCTCCTCCCCTTCCAAAAGCTTCACCCCAGCAGTTATTCCAGTTTTAACAGGGAATTAGGAGCTACGGGTACAGTAATGGAACCATATCTGCTGGCTGAGAAAAGCCACAGCACTCCACTGTTTGCTTTTTCTGACTGCAATGTGGTTGAACTAAAAAATGGTAATCTCACGGTCTCTTTTCATGAGGTTCTTCTCTGTGTTAAGCTACAAATCTTAATTTTTGTATACTAAAATACATAAAAGGGAGACTAGAAAAGCAATGTGAGTGTTGGCCAATGCCTGAAGAGTTTTCATTAGTGTTTGCAGATTCAAAGCCTGAATGAGACGGGAGCTTTCAGGGCCTTTTCTCATGCAGAAGTAATTTCTCCTGTGTATCGAAATGTAAGTGTGCATATGGTGCTTTTTATTTTTAATGCACTCTGTTTGCTTTAATTAATCACATAGTATTGTACACGAGAGGCATATGGAAAAAATTCAAAACTGTTCTTCAGAAATAATGAACACTTCAAGCAGATCTCATTTCCATTTCCGTGCTTCTCCTTTTTTTTTTGGACATATATAGTTCCGCTTCAAAATATTTTATGGATGGCTCGGTGTGTACGAGAGGCTGAATTTCCAACTGCTGCTAACTTTGAGTTGAAGAATGGTAAAATCTGGGGCAATGATATTTATAAGTCTCTTTTTCCTGTTCCTTCCCCCTTGTCATAGCTTGTGCACTCTTGATCTCCCCAACAGGGTTTAGTGAATCCTGGGATGGTTGCACCAAATTGTCTGCTCCATGGATGGTGCTAGAAAACCTCCACCTGCTGAATGAAACCCTTTCAAAGAGAACGTGAGAAAACCAGCTCGAACACAGGTGGTGAAACTGCCGATCCAATTAGAGATGAAGTAGTGCAATAGGTCTTCTGAAGTCACTGAAGCTGACTTAAGACCTGGGGAATACCAAGATGCCATAGTCCAACCTAAATATCCAAATAAAGAAGACTGCAGTGAGATTTAAGAAAGCAGACTGGTTATTGTCCAACCCAGGCTTGCCATTGCCATAAGGTCTTTCTCAAGCTTGTCTGGTAGGAGCGAAGTTGGCTCTATCACACCATGGCACTCTCCAGCGGTGACGAGCATCTCGGGTGGTGGGAACCTCAGACACAGGTTGAATTCCAGCAGGTTGGCTCCCACAGCAGCCTCTTGGACATCAGCGTTGGCTGTAAAACCTCCCAGGGAAGATGGGCTGATGTTTGGGGTTGTGGTGCTGCTGTGGTGTCAAGAATGCTCCCGTTAGCTGTTTTTTCAACAACCTCACCCTTGCCGGGTGTGTGGGAGAGCTGAGCTAGAAACAATGTTTTGAGTTAAATCTTTAGTTAACGTTGAGGTAAAGAGCAGCTATAAATGACTGCTCCGCAGAGCTTATCTAGTAATGTGTTAGGAACAAAGACTAGGCTTCAGAGCCATTAGAAGTCCCTGGGGTAAACTTGGCAAGAATGATCAAATTCTGCATGCTAATACCCAAAGCACAAACAAGGCTGTGCAGAGGAAATTGGAAACAAATTGTTCAGAACTCGGCGCGATTGCAATGCGTCGTGGTTATGCTCATGTAGCACTAAGACGGATCTGGTAAGAGTGGTGCCAGGCAGAATAGCAGAGCAAGATAATTCTCCAAATAGTAAAGGAACTGGACAAAGTTACTTGTTTTGGGTGTGTTTAAGCTAAAGAACTCGGGACGTTTTTGTTTTCAGACACCTCAGCTGCATAAATTGGTGGAACGCTTGTCCCAGCCTTTGCCTACTGGAGTCAGTTCCTGTAAAGAAAAGGTTTTGTGTCAGCTGGAGTGTCACTCAAGTGCATTTTTAAAGTACTGTAATTAATCACGGATAGATATAATTATACAAGTGCAGAAGCAAGCCTGAGTTATTTTCAAACACAAGAAGTCCTTCAAGGCCGTTGGGGAGGGCCACAGTGACTTTTTTCCTGTTCCCTTCCACATCCTCTTAACCCAACACTCCCCTGAAGTTGCAAAGTTAATAAACAGAAGTCAAGCATCTTTATTACAAGAGTTCTTGCTGCATGTTGACCATTTTGCAATGAAAGGATTGCTCTCTCTTGCATGCTGATGCTGGATAGTGTTTCTGTTTGAGGAAACCTGAGCTTTGCCCGCAGCTGCTAAAGCATGACCTGCCTCCCCTGGCTTGCTTAGGGTGAGCTCGCTGGTGGGATGAGGTCTTGGGGGCATGGGCTTCAGTGTGTGACATGCTCTGAAGTCTGCAGCTGGACCTTCCCCGCTCCTTCTGCTCCAGCTGGCCACATTAGGATTAGCATCAGTGTGCCGCTGGGCTGCTCCTGCCCTGCCTAATGACGGTGGAGACATGCCTTGAGTTCAATTTCACAGGTCAAATTATCCGTAAAATTTCTATTTGCTGTAAGAGAATAGCAATCAACATCTAACTTCTCTTTAAGAGAAGTGTGATGTGTAACATACGCTACCAAATGTTCTCTGTATATCTTCCTAAGTGGCCAGCTGATGTATCTACAGAATCTGTCCATGCTTAACGCAAAAGACGAGTCTTGGGCCATTGAAGGCAAACATTAAAGGAAATAAAATCAGGTCAGCCCTAATAATTAAGGTAGAATTCTTTTACATAAAATTATTTGTAGGATGGAACAGATGTTGAGGATAGTTGTCATGCACGGTACAGTCTTCCTGTTTATCTATCCATGATGTGAACGCAGGACGCTGTAAATCACCTCTAAATATCTGAAAGTCATGCAAATAGCTCTCAGTCACAGGGAAACAAACTCATTTTATTCCCAGTTGAGCATACGTGCAATAAAGAAATGCTTTGCATTTCTGATGAGATACACCTTGGGATGTATAGATAATCCTGGTTAACAGCTGGGGATGTCTATATATTAAAGAAAGGTCACAATTTCCCAGGCAGCGCTCTCATCTGAATGCAAGAGTTGGCATTTGTTTTTCAGCATTGTAATGTTTGCAAACACGTCTGGAAAGCCTTTGCACAGTGAGACTCTATTAAGCATATGGGGGTTATATTACAGCCTGTACGTGAAGTTTCAGCTGGTGGAGGGCTGCAGCGGGGAAGCCCTCGGGAACCCGGCTCTCTGGGAAGGATGGTGGAGCGCTCGGGATTAACGGCACAGGTGCTTGCTGGTGGTTCCTCATGGGAAGGGCTGGTTCTGCTGGGCTTCTGCAGCTTTCTGCAGATGTGTGAGTCACAAGGGATTGTTCAGGGGACTTGCCAACTGTTTGGCTTACACCTGTAATAACACAGCCCAAGCCTAACGATGAAAAATTAATTTGAAGACAAAGGTTTTCACTGAACAATACCAGTGAGGAGCTTGAGATCCACAGGTTGCCACCGGTTTGCAACAGCTTTTTCTCGGCCTTCCTCTCCGACAGCACAAGAAACCCCCTGCATCTTGTCCTGTCTGATTGCACCCTGCCTCGAGGCAAGAAATGTGTTTCTGCTGTAGCCTGAAGAGTGAAGCCTACGGCGTGTTCTGGTGCCTGCCCAAGGAGGGTCATGGCCCTGACAGGCGGGGTGTGAAACAAGGTGGTCCTGTCCTACACCAGCTCCTGGTAAGCCCATCAGTGGGGTAAAATGATATTTCGTGCTTGTCCACTGTATTGGCAGTGTTTGTCACCAGTGTCATCATTCCTCCAGCCCGTTAGCTGCAATTATCCGTTGCTAACACCTGCCAATTAGTGGCTAGGAGCCCTCAGAAACACAAGACCGTTCCTTTTCCTCATGCCATGGTTGTCTAGTAAAGAGAGTCTTCCCATTAACGGAGGTAAATAACAGACAAAAATGATGGTTATTTACTTGGACTGAGATCGGTTGTGTCTGGAGTAAGTGTGGGAGGTTTTGTCAAGTGTCATGCAATCATTTCAAAGGCAAGGTCCTCTCCTCCAGGCCCATTTGCTAAAAAAATTGCTGAAGTTTTGATTGTAGATGCTTCAGGAACCAATCTGGAAAAGCTTTTAGAGAGTCGGGGGGGCTGGCAGAGGCAGAAGGGATTCCCCCGGCCAGCAGCACCAGGCTGGGGGATGCACAGAGGAAGGAGCACCTCGATTTGTGTTGGGGAAAAGAAAGAAAAAAAACAGAATAGAAATTTGTTGTTGCTATTTTGATTGCTTTAAGGAGGGGTGAAATGTGGTCAAGCAAAATAATGGAGAAACCCCATGGGTAAATTCTCACCCCCCATTCAGAGGAGCTGTTAGGCAGCTCTCTGAGCCATTAACCTGCAATGTAATTGCCGTGTAATTGCAGAATAATTGCAAATGTGTCAATGTTTGGGGTTTTTTTTTGGTTAAAGCTGATATAAATTGATATGCCACTGGTGTTTCTTACATAGCCACAAAGTACAATTTAATATACAATTAAAATGTGTAAACAGGCATTAATCTGAGTTAAGTTTCCCATGCCATTTAATAGGAAGGGGAGTGTAAAATCCAGGGTCCGTTTCAGATGCTCTAAGTTAGAAATCCATACGCAGGCAGAGTAACATGCACATGAGCTGCTGGAGCACAGTGGCTGTCAGCCCATTGCGTGTCCCACTCCTTATGAAATCCAGCGGGAGTTAGCTTTAGCCTTCTAAATTCACATTTCAAAACTTAAACGAAGAGGGAATTTTCCACAGCTGCCTTTGTTATCAAGCAACACTATTCTCGGTAATTCCAGGCTCCATAAAGGCTTATGTCAAAGCTTGTTTGGTGGTGGTATTAAAAATTGCATGTATAAAATGACGTGAAATACCTGTTTATTTGCTGGAGGCTGCACTTCTGCCCCTTAGGAGTGGTATCAGAAATAAACCCTGCTTAGTCAAGGCTGGTACTTTCACTGGTTGGTCTTGCCAGCATCTGCGTTGCAGTTACGGCGAGGCTGCAGAGCAGCAAAAAATTTTGTAGTTCCCAGGAAGAGCTCTGTTTGGTTTTTTTGTTTTGTTTTGTTTTTGGTTTTTTTTTTTTTTTGGGTTTTTTTTTTTTTTTTTGTGGCAGGAAGGAGAGGACACAGGCAGTGGGATATTTTGAATAGAAGTTTGAAATTCTCCTTAGCACGTATATTATGAAACTGTTGTTTTTTTTTTTTTTGTCTTTTCTTTACCAGCCCAATGTGGACACAATTATACCTCTGGAAGTTCTACTTTTGGTATTCATTTTACCTGAATAGTGGGAGGGAATGTACAGAAAAATGAATATTGTGTCTGTTCCTCAAATCAATAATTTCTGCAACTAATTTCTCAGTTAGTTATTAAATAAGAAAAACTTTGCAAAAGGCAATGTTTGTTCATCTGTGGCAAAGTTAAACGCAAATCTCAAACTCAGAATCTTTCTGATTTTTCCACGCTTGTTGGTTCTTTAATTCTTTTACAAGTGTTATAACATTTTATCTCACCCTTGGGTTAAACTTACACAAGGAAAAATGTTTCACTCTTGAGCCCATGGCTAGAAGTCTGTTAGAGGGGTTATGAAGAACAGAGCTAATTAAAGGTAATTTGGTTTTCACAATGTAAAACAATATACTTTGGTAACAATGGAGAAACGATAGGAGTTTTTGGCAGTTCTGGGTATGGAAACCTGCCCCCATTGCCCAGCTGGTAGGGTTCATCGCTCAACCTTGGGGAAGGCTGCAGAGAACCCATGCATGCCCATCTTTGCAACAAAGTTAGATTGTACCTAATGCTTCTCCCTGAATTTTGTCCTTTCAGATTTAGGAGGGTCGAGTGAAAATTGTTGGTTTGCCATTAAGGTATGTGTTTGGTTTGATTTAAGCAAGAGAGAACCCCATTTGAAGCAGAGCTATCGGTTGCAGGGCTGTAATTCACCAAATGGAAGTGTCTTCTTTGTTGAAGCTCTGAAGAACGAAGTCGCCTCGCGGCTGGCTATTTAAGGCGAGTAGGCAGATAGCAGCCAATGGAAATAACACAAAACCAACAAGAATACTCTCCCATCCTCCTGCGGAGCCCCACAGATCAATGCGGTTTGAAGAGCTGGAGTTTTATTGTCACTAACATAATTTCTGGAGTGAACTCAGAACAGTTCAAAATCACCAGAGCTCTGCATGTAGAAGAAAAAAAAAAAAATCTCTTTTTGTGTCCCAACAATTGTGGTAGTCTGACCGCAGGAGATGTTACAGGAGCAGGTTTCTAGGGTTCCCTGCTTTATTTCAGAGTATTGTCTGAACTTGCATCCTCTTGCTTCAGCACTCTTATGATGCTTTTTGTTCATTTTATTTTTAGTGCACTCGCCGAAGCAGCTCATGGCTGTAGTTTACCTTCATCTTCCACCAGCATTCCGGCATCTGTTGGGAAAGGATGGAACTGTGATCACAGCGACTCAGTGAGCATGAGAAATCTCCTTGGCTCCAAATAAAGCCGTCAAATTCCTTGGATTCACCGGTAAAGTAGAAATTTCAGATTTTGGCAATATGTGGTTCTGCAGGCAGGAAATTATTTTTCAATGAATTTTTACATAACTCGGAGTAATTGAGTGCTTAATATTGACAATATTTTTGAATTTGCTTTCTATGGGTATTTAAATATTTGAACATAAAATATCTTCTTTCACAATGCTAATAAAACCTAAGCACTTAATATTCACATTCATTATCAGATGTAGTAAATAATCTTTGAGTTTGCTTTTGCTTCCAATATACATACAGATTTGTGAGCATTCCTGTTAGGTGATTTATTTTTTATTTTCCTTCTTTTTCCAGAAAACTCCCTCTTCCCAAACATCCAGTATACCTGAAAGGGGTGGAAGTAGTGAGAAATTATTTAGGTGGAAGTAGTGAGAAATTATTTAAAAAAACCAAAACAAAGACCCAGGTCTTCCACTGGACAGCTTGGGTAAGAAGGTTAAGCTGACCTTTTGATGGGATTTTTGCGTAGAAGAAAGTGATGGATTGTGGAACAAGAAGAGACACTTGCCAGAGTCAAGTAGAGTTTGGATACAGATGTGACTTTCTGCAGTGTAGATGGATAAACAAAAACAATGCAACTCTGTATGCCGTGAGTGGATAAAAAATTGACAAAATACACCTTTTATTTACCCTACCCCCATGGATGTGTGTGCTGCTGCTTTTACTGCTTGGTGATTGACTTCAGATCGGCTTTCAAGCAATCCTGTATTTGCAGCAGTAAAGCACTTTCCATTAGTAAACATTTTTATTTAATAGATTATATTTCATGGAAGTAGAAGCCTGTATTTACCGATGGTTTTTTTGAACCTGTGGGATTTTTCATCATTCCACAGAGAACTATCTCAAAGCTTTTAGTTTTGAAGAGCAGCCATTCTCTGGGCTCTGGAAAGACGTACGTGGGGAAATCTCTGACATAAGAGACTCTTAGGAAATGTTGTAGAGGAGAGAAATACATTTATAGACATGGAAGGAGGAAAAAATCCTGCTGATAATGCACTGTATGGCATCTGCCTTTTCCATGGGTTTTAACAGCCCTTGTGACAGCAGAGAACCGTGCACCCAGCTTTAATAAATCTGAGTTAGATTGCTACGTGAGGGCAGGTCCTCAAAACAAGGACATATGCACCAATCCGCTACTGCTTCATCCACTTGACTATATGTATTGCTGTATTCTGACTTACAGATTGTAGCTCTTAATCTGAAATAATGAAGCTTGTTTTTTTTCCCAATATTTCAGTTCGCAGCGTCTTTGATTTACACCCAGTTGTAGACGCTTCCATTTCAATGGTGTTCGGTTTGCTTGAGTGCTTCTGATGCCATGAGTCTGCCTGTTTAATTTTACACATTTTTCAAGAAGCTATACGCCTTCTTTTGTAGGAAGGGGGAAGTAAAATGGGTGCATGAATATGAAATTACTTCTCTATTTTAACTTCAAAGGCTATTTGGACCGCTTCAAGGACTTCTTTGCCAAAAATAAATCATGTTTTTTGAAAATACTGAAAAAGTTCATCCTCAGATGACTTGAGCAATTCTGGGCAGCGCTGATTTCGGTGAACTTGTAAGACTTCCTCATTATGTAAGCTTTGATTGGCAACGGTTGGTGCCTCCAGGCTCTTCATCTATATAACTACATTTAAATGAAAAATAAGGCAAACCATTTTGCTACAACATGTCCCTTACGCTCTCTATTTAGTATTCTCCTGTTGTCACAGAGATTGCTAAGGGAAAACTTAATTTATCTATTTGCCCTTGTGGAGTGTCTGTTTAAACATCCTTCAGTGGAATTCTTTTGAGAGTCTCGATTTCTCCAGCAATTCCATCTCCAGCACTTCTGCTTAATAATATTTAATTATTAGGGTATAGCCGCGGGTGACATACGGTGTCGTCTGCTGGTGTTCGTTACCTGGGAGAGTCAGACGACACCGTTATTAATAAACAACGCCGGCATCGCAGAAAAAAGGGCCTAAATGAATGGTTAGCGCTCCTCTTGATTTAATGAGGTTTGAACCAAGCACGAAGGGAATTACAGGAAGAATCATTCTTTTCATCTTGGTGCTATCTCTGGCAGGTCACCGCGCTGAAGTGCACGGCTACTCCTTGGAGTAATGCGTGTCCCCGTTGTGTCTGGGGGTGGCAGAGGCAGATGCTCCGTGGTTCCTGAATAGAAAAACAAGGAATAACTGAATGTTATTTACAGCAAAAAATACGAGTTTTTGTTTTGAAATAATTTGTTGTTGTTTTGGTCTGTGGTTTTTTTTTTTTTTTTTTTTTTTTTGTTTTTTCCCTAGGAAGCTTGCTAACATGCTTGCTTTTTCAGTGTTAAACTGAGTTGTTTTCTACACCAGCAATCCACACATCAGAAATGACTTTAAATTTATTTTTATTTTTTTGTTTCCAAATATAGGTCATCCTGGATTATTTCGTTAGAGATGATGCCGCCTAAAAGTGAGAACTTGATCTCCTGGCTTCTAAAGTAGGATGCTTTTCTTCAAATTAGTTGAATACGGTAAATTTAGGAAATTTTGGAGCTGTCCCCTGGGTCAGTGTACGTACACACACGTATCTATATGTGCAAGTAGATAAGCAGGCACCTGTACATGTCTACAACCACCCTGTGCTTGGCCCCTTGCATCTCTAAGGGGACCATTCAGCTGCTGAATGCTGAAATACACTTCAGCAAAGAAATTTTCAGATCAGACTAGGAAAACATAAACATATCTATTTTTAGATGTCAGCCTCTTGTTCAGACGATCTCCAGCTGATCACGTTCCTTTTAGGCTGTTGGGTCTGTGAGCAGCAGTCCACCTGAACCTCTAACCCCAAGCCCACATTTCTCTTTGATAGGAAGCGCTCCCTAAGTCAGGAGAGAAGTAAAATTAAAGAAATTTTCAGATCAGACTAGGAAAACATAAACATATCTATTTTTAGATGTCAGCCTCTTGTTCAGACGATCTCCAGCTGATCACGTTCCTTTTAGGCTGTTGGGTCTGTGAGCAGCAGTCCACCTGAACCTCTAACCCCAAGCCCACATTTCTCTTTGATAGGAAGCGCTCCCTAAGTCAGGAGAGAAGTAAAATTCCTTCAGGCACCTCTAACCCCAAGCCCACATTTCTCTTTAATAGGAAGTGCTCCCTAAGTCAGGAGAGAAGTAAAATCCCTTCAGGCTACGTTTACAGCATCCATTCAGCCTTGAAACACGGAAATAGTGTTGGTCAGAAAGGTGGACCTTTGGAACAGCAAGTGAATTTTTTTTTGTTGTTTTCCAAGTTTTGTCCTTCCAGTGGATTGATGTGTGATCCAGAAATGGACAGAGGGAAGGTCAATCCGGGAGGAAAGGCAGGCGGCTCTGGGATCATGTGCCTAAGCCATTATCCTTCTTGGTGGTTTTTCTTCCATGTTGCAATTTGGAAAAAAAAAAAAAGAAAAAAGAAAGTATTTACCACAAAAAGCCTCATGCTTTTGCTCACATTTACCTTTCCAGGGAAGCAGCTGATCATTCAGTTTTGGGTTGGATAACGTCCACTTTTGTCTTTGTGTGGGGACTTGGAAACGTGAACTTGGTTGGAGTTTCTCAATATCCCTTAAATCTGGAACATCCCAACTGGATATCCCTGAAATGCTGGGTGTCTGGGAGAAAAAGAGCAGGAGTGCCTGAGGCAGAGGGTTCATTTTCAGGAGGAAAAACCAATTCCATCTGCCTCCCCTGTTCTCTGCGCGCCCGTTGTTTCAGGTGCTGAAGAGCTATTTAATGGAGAGGAGATTTGTTTCTCCCATTTCCCTTTGCTGATCTCCCCTCTTCTATCAAAATGACTTGATGACACATGAGAAAATGAAGTGCACTTGCCGAGCCTTTATGGAAGGAAAAACCCGTATCCCGTTAAACACAGTCTACGGTGATAAATAGCCGGCTGGCAAGTGGCTGCTCTGGTTTTCCAGTGTGTTTTTCTCGGAGAACCTGCAGCAGATTGGCGATAATTGCTCATTGCTCTCCATTAGCGGATCTCCCTCCTGGCAACTCTTTAATAGTTTACATCTCTTGGGGCTGAAAATTACTATTTTAATTAAAACAATTTGTTTGAAATGGGGCTCCCAAATCCCCATCTGATGTTTTAGGAGCCTCGGGCAAAGAACTGAAAACGGAGAGTAGCAATTGTTTGTAGGGTTTACAATGAGGCTGGAAGTAGGAGTTGGGATTTTCACACAATTTCCAAGGCCTGGACTTGCAGTGGGAGAGACTAACCCTCAATGTGCTGAAATTCAACAGAACTGAGATTTTTGTCTTCCAAATATTACATTCATTTATCAGGGTGGAGAAAACTTCCCCGAGTTCCTTATTCTTTGTTCTCATGCAGGCTGAGAGAAACAATGATTTTCTGGTGAAGGAAAAGCAAAAGCCAAGAAAAAAACAACCTTGGACACCTAAATTCTCCAAAAATGCACTTTGGCAGTGGGATTGAGCCGTCAACAGCCCCATGAGTGGTGTGAAGCTGTCCGGGAAGGCAGGAGCATCGCTTTGCAGCTGGAGCCTGGACCCCACTGGGATGCTCTCTGCGATTTCCCACCTCTCAAGGGTTTCATGTGTGGCTGCTGGTTGTGCCCAGAGCTCCTGCTGGATGGTTGAGCAAATATTTCACTCGTGTCAAGGTGTAGGACTTCAGGAAGTTTTAATTTCTGAGGTTGAGCCCTGAGGTCCCCGTGTGGTGAGTTCACTGCACCCCAGCACCTTTGGGAACTGCACAACGCTTTGTTCCAAGGAGTGTTTCATTTCTATATAAATATAGATATAATGCATATCTATTTTATATTAGTTGTTTAGAGTTATATATAATTTAGGTATGTGTATAATACTTAAAAATATATGTTCATGGGCTGTTATTCCCCAACAGCCTAGTGGGGACAGCACTTACCACGGGACCAGAAGATGTAGGGTCACAGATGGGGGGTATCAGCCTCCCTCCCTACCCTGAGGTAGCGCCCCAGCTTCCCCATCCCAATGCCCATGCCACCGAGCTGCAAAGCCAGGCTCCCTTCTTCTCTCTCTTCAGTCTCATCAATATTGCATTTCCCCTTCAGCATTATCTCGGCTGTATTTCATGGTCCCTCTTCCCTGGCAGCTGCTCTTGCCATCAGCCCGTTATCCCCCCCAGCAGAAAAGGCAGCTCCCCGGGAAGGGAGAGCCTGGCTGCTGATACACAGGGCTGGGATTTAAGCACCTCTTTGCAGAGAGAGGTTTCAGACTCTCCAACAGTATCAAACAGACATTTAATTCCTGTCTGATGATGACATCTCTTTCCCAGATCTCTCTCACTTGCTCTCACACCTGTGGCATCAATCCTGTGTTTCCTAAGACTCAGCAAAAGACGTAACTCCTCTCCTCCTGGCCGAGATGTTCAGGTCTGGAACCCTGCCCCACGTCGTGCGTTACAGGTGCTGAAAGTTTGCATCAATACTAATGAGGATGAATTTGTACAGGATGAAACACTCACGGAAAGGTTCTCCAGCACTGCTCCTCTGCAGGGGCACAGAGCAGGTGAGTTCTTGGCACATTGGCTTGCTGGGGTGTGGAGGCACAGGAAGGTCCTTGGCATCTCCCCACGCAGGGTTTGCTGGCCCCCAGCCCTTCCACCGCAGCAACGCCCCGGGTGGGTGGCAAAGCCAAGGGTCTGGCACAGCGCACAGCTGCTGGCAACATCTGGGAGGGGGTCTGGCCATGCAGAGCAGCCCAGGAAACCAGGTCAGGCACAAGCTCTTGATTCAGAGCAAGTTTGTCTTGAAATGTCTTGTGAACTGCAACTTGGCTAAAAACTCAATTTTTTTAGGCTGGAGCTGCTCGCTGGAGATGTGCCACCCGAAGCTCCTGCCTTCCCTGGCTGTAACTCTCTGAAATGATAACGCAAATGGTCCCTCAGTGCTGTGCCATGCAGCAAAAGAGTAAAAACCTCAAAGGCTGGGAACGCCAAGGACTCCAGGTAAGAAGCATCACACCATGCGGAATGCAAGAAAAAGTCTCAGGTTGGGGGGAAAAACGAAAATAATCCGTTGTGTAAGCGGTGCAGCAGCAGCGGTGCAGGGTCAGGAACACATTGAAGGCGATGGTGGGTGCAGCTGCTCTGCTCGAAGAAAAAGTCTCAGGTTGGGGGGAAAAACAAAAATAATCCGTTGTGTAAGTGGTGCAGCAGCGGCGGTGCAGGGTCAGGAATGCATCGAAGGTGATGGTGGGTGCAGCTGCTCTGCTCAGGGTGGTGGGACCACAGGGTGACCCACCTCTCGCCCAGCAAGCTCTCAGCTTTGCTCTTCTTCAGCCTTGGGAAGCAAATTAAGCTGCTAACGCAAGAGGATGTATTTTGCCTTGTGTAGAGCTGGTAACACTTATTGCTGTTCCAATGTTGGCGTTATTCTCTCTCCAGCTTGTCCACTTTGTCTAATTTCCTCCTACTCCACGTGCTCTCTGGTCTGCTCATCGTGCCCTTCTTCTTTCCACCATTTCTACGGCATTTCTGGCCGGGGGGTTCTTTCTGACTGCTTTTCTTAGATGCCCGTGAATGTGAGTGCGTTATTTTAAAAACACGCTGGATTATTAGGGATGCTTGGCTTTATTCTGGCTTTGTAATGAGCTTTGCATGAATATTCTTTACGCTGATTTTGTTCTTCTTTCCCCACTGCTGTCCAAAACCATGAGGTCTGAGCGGTTTCTGCTTCATGCTTAAATCCCGTTATTTGTTTATGAAAATCTGCCTGTATGCCCAGGGTCCAAAAAAGACTTTGCTTTCAAGGATTTGGATAATTTAAGAACTAATTAGCTGCTCTGTAAATGCCTGTGAATGGCCAGACCTCCCCTATCCGTTATTTGGTGCCATTTTTCTCTGTTTGCCCCAGACCCCGTCCCAGCGGGTGGCGTGGCAGCCCTGCCAGGTTGTTACGCAATTGCTGACCATCTGCTACCCGTGGGTGGTTGGGCTCTGCCCAGCAG
>NW_010110072.1:0-14069 GCF_000699245.1 Pterocles gutturalis | reverse complement strand
GGCTGGTTTCTTCATTAAAATGTGCTTCTGCCTGCTTGAGCCATCCCAAAATGAGTCTTTGCTGCTGCAACATCGCTACTCTAGTGATGGGATATACCCGTTCAACAGGTTGTGTTCAACAAAAAAAAAAATCACTGTACGTGCTTTGGCTCAAAGAAAAAACTCACCCTGTGATTCATGGCACCTAATTCCAGGTGACAGGCTGTGTTTGTGGTGTTACCTGTGCCAGGAGATGTTCTTCCTGATACATGATGCTGCCGCTTTCCCGCAGCCTTGAACAAGTTTCCCTTTCATTACACCTGGAGATGTTAGTTTATTATCAGTATTTGTCATATGCTTCCAACATGTTTAGCAGGAAAAAAGCAAATACAAAGAAAGCACTTGCACTTTTTTTTCTTGTAGGGTTTTTTTTTTTTTTTTTCCAAGCAAATATCTGCATTCAATTTACAGTCGTTTGAGATGAAACTTGGTTTCACGGCATATTGTGTGTCATGATTTTGTTCAGGTTGTTGCAGGTTCTGGAAGGCAGCCTGGAAAAAAGGGCTAGAGAGAGCCAGCCTGGAGAAAAGGTTTGTTCTGTTGGATTTATGATGATTTTTGCCATGATTTAGGCTACCTTTACGAAGACACAAGGAATTCTTTTGACAATTTAAATCCCTGCATGGAAGTAAGTGGTTTTTTGTGCTGTCAGCAGTACAGCATCCATACTGCAGTGTGCACAAAATGCCCAGATTTTACCGTCTGGCTGACTAAACTGTCTTGCATGATGGTTTTTTGCATGGATTCTTGTGAAAATAGTGAAAATGATATCCAAGGAAAAGTTATGCCTTCAGTTTTACTCCTGAGTGTTTTTATGGTGTGTGAGGAACGGAAAGAAAAAATATTTTTCAAACACCCAAATACCTCACAGCACACACACTGCCTAGTGTTATAGAAGGCTCTTGCACCTTTCTACTTGTGAAAATATTCTTTTAACAACTATACTATGCCACTCAATATAACTTCTGCACATGTGAAATCATATTGATGAATTACAAGTAATTATTGAATTGACCAGAAGTTCTGGGCTATTTGCTTATCTCCTAGAGCCTCATATATTGCTCTTTAAAAGCTGACGTGCCTTTGGTTGGTGTCCTTTGGACAGGGCTGAGCTTGAGGAGGCACACAGACTTCCAGGTGGTGACTCTGACTCAGTGGCCATGGTGGAGACAATATTTTTGGTTTGGAGCTGATGGTGTCTGCGTGAGACAACACAGCGCCACAGAGGATGGTGGATGCTTTCAGAGAGCAAAAGTGGTTCATGTTAAAAGACTAATAAAAAAACTCAGCTTTTAAAGTAAATAAAAACATTTACAAGAAAAATTAAGGAATCCGTATTGATTTTTTTTTCCCTCCTGAGTATAACCCTGTGCAGAAGTGAATATTTTTTCCGCGTTTGAAGCCTGTGATCTTAGGCTAGAGACACAAATGCCAGCTGGAAAGAACTGCTATTCCAAAGTTATAAGAAGCTGAAGATGTTGTTCATCTGACTGTCATGTTAACCTCAAGCTCAAATGTAGCTCCCTCAGTAGACCTTTAATAAAACGGATAATGATTTCATGTCCTGCATGGCATTATATGGAGCAGGCAAGTGCTGTGCTGTCAGTTGCTGTCACTGCTGTGAAGATACAGATGAGAAAAGCAAATCAAGCTTTCCATGCAGCAGGAAATGTTTTGTGTCTTTCAGTGTTCTTGAAAAAAAAAAAAAAAAAAAAAAGCAAAAAACTTTGAAGCTCAAAATTTAATCTCCATTCAAGAAATCTGCTTTCTCTAGAGGTGAAACAAGCAAGCCATCTCATCAAATTAATGGGATTAATTCAAATGTACATATATGTGTGAAGTATCCATAACAGAGCTCTACTCTTTCATACCTTACTGAATAAATTTTCATGAATTTCCTGCAAGACTTATAAGGCATTTTATGACCTTGTTTATGAAAGGAAACTAGGGATTTCTAACTCAATTAATTTAAAGAAAATACTCGAATGAACATATTCAAGCATTTTGCAAAGCATTTCTATTTATTAGATAATTATTGTTCTAAGTAAATATAAGGAAGAATTTATATCTCTAGCATTTCTAATTCCAAACAGAGGTTGTTTTTCATCTGTTGTTTTTAGCAATCTTTTACTAACTACAGTTAAACACTGGGACCAGCTTCCAGCTAAGAGCAGTCCCTTCGATTGCCTGACCTCAGGAAGAAAAAGCCATTCCCTCGTAGCGGTACCTTGGTGCTGCTTTCCCCAGCCTGCCTGCAGACAGCATGTGCTCCTTCTGCCTTGGTGCCAGCTTGTGCCACTGCTCCTGGGAAGGTGACACCACGCAGGTGCCAGGACGGGCTGGTGACAGTACACGGAGCTAACAGGGTTCCCTTCCGGACCCAAGCACCAAAGACTCAGGTTTGTTGCAGCTCCAGCTGCAGAGGTACAATTTAAGCTCCAGTATGTTCCAAAACCTGAAAAATGGGGTTGTTGATTACCTGGAACTAATGAGAAGTCTTGGGCAATTTTTAGATTGTTTTGATTAGTTGGGTTTGCAGATTTATTTTTTTTCCCAGTGGCTAGACTCAGCTCAGGAAGGGAAGGATGCTCTCTTGGCTGATGGCTAAGAGCAAATTTGCAAATGGTTGAGGCAAAGGGAAGGATGCTCTCTTGGCTGATGGCTGAGAGCAATTTTGCAAATGGTTGAGGCTTTCTGAAATAGTTAAAACACTGGGAAAAGCATCCATCAAAGGCTACTAAATAAGCACTAAATTGTGTCTGGCAATTGCTGGAGTGTGGGAGAGTCTTCCAGAGAGATACAGGTACGTGCTTTCCCTTTTGTGACACTTTTCTGCAGGCGTCCGTTGCTGGCCATGGCCCCAGAGAAGAGAAACCCACATTTCCATTTGGGAAACAGAGGATCAGTGTTGGGGGACTTGCCGCTATTCCTTGGCTCTCAGAGGACCGTCCCAGCCATTGTCACCTGCAGAAGGCAGCTCTCCTGTCTGCTGTGCTTCACTGGACACACAGCTGTTGGGTGCCAGGAGTCATTCCATCCGCTGGCGTTGGGGCCACGTCTCGTGTGCTGGTGGGAGGACACCTGCTTTTCTCTTCTAACGGGTGATGAAATGACCCACGGAAACAAGAGCAGAGAGAATGACAGCAACCTCCTTCTACACATGTCGTAAGGTGACGATAAGAGCCCTTCTTTCAGAGGCACAGTGCAATCGAGGGGTTCAATCCAGGCCACCCATGAGTTGGCCGGGCTGTTGGGTGAAGCAGCCAATCCTCACCCCGTGTTCCACTTTAATGAGAAAAACAAAACACATTTTGGGTGATTTCAAACTATTTTCTTTTCCAATTTGGCTACCGAACTGAAAAATCAATTATTCCTCCAGCTCTGCTGGAGCTGTTGGGTTGAGTTCTGGTTTTGTCTGCCAAGGTTGCGGTGAAAAGCTTTTTGGAGGCTGCAGCAGCGATCAGATGCCATTGTCTCTTGTATGCTGCACTCGAAGCTTTGGACCTAATTGTGCTGTTTTGCTGGTCCTTGCTGTGATAAAATATCCACAGAAAATGAGATTTGAGTTCTGGGAACTGGATGCTGGATGGAGGAACCAATGGAAGAGAACATTAATTTTGGAGATTCCAGTTTGTGCTCAAATTATTTATATGAGACATCAGCTGAAGGCATGGAAGGTCAGTCAAGCTAAACCGGGGTTTTGCACATGAGATGATTGGAAATGACTGTTGTAAATTGGCACAAACTCTTCTGACTGATGTTTCCGAGCCCACACTCTCTAGAGGCAGTTTAGTGAAGGTTTTCTCGCCTCTTTCTGCCAAGTTACAGGCAGCTGGGTGAGATGAAACACCAGTCTGAGAGATTAGGATAAATACCAGGAACGTTCTAAATGCTCATAGGACTACCCGGGCTCTGGGAAGCCTTCTGGAAACTGCAGAAGCTATTGGAGAGAACGTTTGGCCCTCCTGTTCTGAATTTTTCTGGAATTCCTTTGTACTTGTGTTGTGGAATGGGCAGATTCTGAACACTGAAGCGATTGCATATATGGTGTTATAGCACGCAGAATCAGCCCAAAAATAACCTGATTTGTTCCCACAGATAACTGCAACTGGAGGGAAGGTAGAGGATTCATGAGCTCGGCTGATCTGGGGTGATTCTTATATTTTTTTTTATTTTGGATCATAAATTAAGTGCTATACATGTCCTTCTGAACTGAGAATATTTTTGTCTTTAAATATATATTTGAAATATACATCTTTGGGATCCATATTGGCTAAGTTATTTTTAACTTTAAAAGAAATTTTTTTTTGAAATCTCTTATTTCAGAAACTGTTATAGTTTTATTTAAGATCTTTAGTACATTTGTTCCCTGCCAAATAAAAATTGGATTTTAGTGAGGTGTTTTTTTTTTTCCTTTTAATCAAAATATGTCTTTGCAATATCCAGATAATGTTGCGTAAGAGAAAGAATTCAATTCTGGAGGAGAAATTCTCTTAAGTGCACTTGATCCATAATCACAAGGATGGGTTTAGGGAATTCTGCTTGTCAGAGTCTTCCTTGATGCTGGTATGCATGAATCCCAGTTATCTCTAACCCATTTATTCAACCCCACATTCAACTAAATTCTTAAATTAAATTATTTGCTATCTACTTAAACTCTCGAGCTATAAACAAGGATGAACTGCAAATTCTTGTTAAAATTAAGCTTTTTGATTTAGAATGATTCAGCTCAGAGTTCGAGATATTAATCACATTTCTCCAAGGTTACAGGTGTCGCTTTACCTGTGCCGCTTACCAAAATGGAAATTATCTGCATGTGGAAGTAATTTATGCAGCCTGACTCCTCCTGTAACGCCTGTTAGATCCTATTAAATCGCTAAAGGTTTCAAAGCCAGGGAAAATGGCATCAGGGGATAACCCAGCTCGGTGCTCCCGTGGAGTCGTAATGAGGGAGATCTTAAACTGTTCATCCGTAGCCTTGCTTGTGGGCTTGAATAAATCGTGATCCAATATCAAGATCCTGAACCCAGCCCTGGCCTGGCCACTGCTGACCTGCTTGGAGCCAGCTCTCAGCCTGGTGAGGTTGCACGCAGTGTGCAGCCGTGGGGTTGCAGTGGATTTTGGAACAGACTCGTTTTTCTTGGGAAAGTTGTTAGGTGAACTTAAGAAGAAAGCAATAAATGTCAGGTCTCTTTTGGCATATTGTTTATATACTTCCAGTGCTATAGCCAAATAATTGTATAATGATGCCTACTATTTAGCACACGTTTCTTCCTTGTTCTATTAAACTGTTTATTTTTCTATTAACCTGCATTTCAGGTACAGTATTTGGCACCTCAGCTCTCTGCGGGTTGGGACAGTGGAGAGCAGGACTCTATTATTCTACAGCTGCAATCAATCAAAATGTTGTTATTGATCAGTACGAGTTGAGATTAGGGGCTGCTTACCACATTCATTTAAATCAGATTTCACAAAGGAGAGAAGTTGTCAGTAGAGCCTCAGAAGTTTGCAAAAGGACCTCAGTGACTAGGTGATAAATACATCATGACGTAAAAAGGTGAAGCTCTGGGTTAATGCAAACGGGAACATGTATTTCGAGCCCTGACTATGCCAGGTCATCTCCAAGGTAGTACTCAGGAGAGAGATCTTGAGGCTGGTGGCAACAGTTCTGCGAGTCCTCCAAGGAGAGAAGAGGCTTGGGCTTGGGCTGGTGAAGAGGTGATCCAGGGGTGGTGTGATGAAGATAAATAACATCATCGATAGCTGTAAGAGGGTGGGTTGGAAATGACAACTGCCTGGCTCTCATGGCAGAAATCTTACAGGGATGCTATGTTTTGTACAACGAAATTCCTGAGGAAAAAAAAAAGATTGAAGAAAAAAACCACCCCTACCACCCCCAAAAGAAAAGCTCAATGAGAGTGCTCAAGAGTTGTGGAACTACCAAAGGATACCTGAAGTAGGAAATGAGTAGAGAGGTAATTAGTAAAAGGAAAATGAGCTCATCAGTGGCTATTAAAGCAGACAGAGATGCCAATATCATAATCTCCATCACACTCTGAACTTGCAAGTTGCCAAAGGTCAGGGAGGTGTTTCCGAGGGAATTCTCCTGTGCTGTAATATTTGGTTATTTTTTTTTTTTCTGATTCACCAGTTATTTGCCATCGTGAGATACGATGTCGGGTGAGACAAACCTTAGAGCCAACCTTCCTTTTGGACAGCGAGGTAAGAATTTGGTTTGTTTAGAGAAACTGGAGAAGAGGCAGACACTAATAACAGCTGATCCAGCCCAGATGGAGTCAGTGATACACCGTAAGACACGTCAATTATAACAGCCACCCGAATCCGCCAGTCCTAAACATTTAACAACAGAACACCCCCAGGCATGCTGTGTGTAATGTCATTTAACGGCGGTCACTTGACAGAGAGGTTTCTCCCAGAAATGTTCTCCCAGGGTGTGCTTTGCCTGGTTCGCCTCTGAGCAGCAGAATTGAATCAGTTCCCTAGAAACAGGTCAGCTCGTTGTAGCGCAGCCGAAGCCAAATCAAATTAAACAGGTGTTTGCATTTTCCGAGATAATGCCAAGTATGTTTGGAGTGTTATGTGTAAGAAATATATAGAGTCAGAAAATTTGGAGTGTAATATTTCTACAGTGCTTTCAATAGATGGAGCCTTGGCTGTATTGAAGAGTCAGGTCACTTTCTTTGTTTGCAGCTATTTCTGCGTGGGTTCCACACTGCATGCTTAATCTGTAGAGTGAGTCACCTAATTTATGATACGCTTTGCAGAGAGGAGGCTAAGGAGGTGTATTGTGAGACTTTGTCGTAGTTCAGAGAGGGAGACTTCCCTGTCACCAGTGGCGTTAAATTTAGAGAATAAAATAGGGGCAGGGGAGAGAAGGAAAAAAAGAGAGAGTCCATCAACTTTCCCATGAAAAACAGCCCCTTTTGCGAATAAACAACCTCCTGTCATGGCAGCACAAGATAAAAGCCCAGTGAGGTGGAGGGTAAATTAGAAACTTGTCAAGGAAAGCTTAGGCGTGAAGATTGCGCGATTGGTCTTGCAAGCGCCACGAGCTCAGCAATTGATGTATGCATGCTACAGTGAGTCACTGCTTTTTTTCCCCTTTATATGAAGGATGAATGAAGGTATGATGAAAGGAGATGTCCATGTTACCAGAAACTTTCCAGAAATTGGTTAATGTTTATGAATTCATGATGACAGCAGACACTGAGCACCCATCAATAATAAAAGCTGGTGGTAAAAGCGAGAACATAATTCTCCATATGCACCACGTCTGCTTCCCTATGTTTCCTGGCTAAAAAAACCCTCTTGCTTGCATAGTCCATCCCGGCAGCCAAGCCGTTGTATGTGGTGTACAACTGGAGTGACTTTGTGATTGTAGGAATAATTTTACCAATCGCTATTTCAGGCCACAGCGGCTGCACAGCTTCCATCAGTGGTGAACGTTGATTGCGCGAATGGGCAGTTTGGTCCTCCCTTGGCTGTGTTTGACCAGCCCCGCTTGGTGTCTTTAAAAGCCTCCCTCTGACGAAGGACTTCAGGAGAAATTCTCGGGGTCAGCCTGGTGGAGTCCGTCACCTGGATCAGCCCTTTCCATGTGCCTGCTGGCCACTGCAGGTGTGTAAAGGAGAGTTTTCCCTTTCTAAAACTCAGCTAGATCATTCTTATGCAGGTGTTCGCTCTTGGGTTTCACTGTATTTTCTACTAATCCTAGTCAGTAGGACACCAAGGTTCATCTATACACCCTTTAAATTCATTGGAGAGTGATCACAAATCAATAATTATTTAAACTTTCTTTTCTGTCCGGACAGAGCAGGTTAGAACTTCATACATGTGTTCATATCTAGTGTGAGACCTTGTGGAGTTGTCGGGGGGTGTTTAGGTAATCTCGGCGGTCTGGGGAATGGCTTTTTTTGAACATCCTGAGCTTTGAACAGGACCCTTTGAGCCAGAAAAGAACTGCAATTTGTTCCCATCCTCTGGATCAGAGGAGTTCTAGCCAAAGAATTTAAGGAGTTTACACCAGGTCTTTGGCTCTTCCTCTCTAAAATGCCAGTTTATAACCTGCTGTGGCACCAGTTGTGGTAACATCTCCGGTTGTTCGTTTGTAGGTGCTGATATTCCAAGTATTTGGTTTGATTTCAGAAACCATTCCTGGAAAGAATGGACTGCTCTCATCCAGAACTCGTATTTATTCTAGGGGTCACCCCAGCCATGACACAATGAAAGCAGAAAGTGCCATCCAACAGTCCAACCCATCCTCCTCTGCTCCATCCCAGAGCTGGACTAATTGCAAGAGAAACAAAAACAAATTGGGAAGCGGCAGGCTGCCTGTAATGATACTTCCCACAGCTAAATAATATTAAATCAGAAAAAACAAAAGAGCCAAACAGACAGAAAAGTGATTTTGCCTGGAGTCACCTCTGAACAATACACTTGCTAAACGATTTTAAACCCAGAGCTGTCCCATCCTCAAACCCGTGGGGGTTAGCTTCCCTTGCAAACAATTAAAAGCTACACACCAGCCGTGCTTCAGCTGGGATTTGTGTTTGGTAGTTTTCTCCTTGTGTCTTCTCTTTAGGTTTATTAAGGCCTCCTTTGCTTCCCTTTTTTGTCTCTCCTGGTTTATGTGGATGGTGAGGATTCGAAGCGGCAGCCACTGGCAGTGATGTATCTTTAACTTATTTCTGATTCAAAACCTTTTGGTTATTTTTTCCTGATTTTTTTGTGCAATTCCCAACCTGACGTTCACAATCAATTCCTGGTGTTAACTCTGCTACTGGGCAGAGGCTTGTCAATGGCACACAGAGAGCAAATTTTGGTGAAGCTGGTGGAGCATCATCTGGCTGCAAGAAGAGCCACAACCGACCCCACCACGGTGCATGGCATGGGAGCCAGGAAACCTGAAGTTTGCTTTCACATATTAACATTTTGGCATACCAATATATTCTGCAAAATCATCTCAGAACTGTGGTCAGGCGGGTTAGTTCAAATCTGCATCAACAGGTATCCCACTCATTTCCCCGTTCAAGAGAGAGGCTTCCAGTGCTTGCAGGGTGTTGAGTAAGCTCAGCGCCACTCCTGTTTTTTCTGGCAGGGATATATTTATGGGAATTCAATTCCTGCAAGGGAACATCCTAAGCCTTGTCAAAATGAAGAAGGTGCAATCCCATGTTTTCTTTCCTCCTCAGTGTGACAGAGAAAAACCCCGTAATTTCATTGTTTATCTCATTTCAAAATAATAGGTGTTTGAAGCCGACAAAGCCACTAATACCGTTGTGTGTTTCTCCATCTGCATGCGAAATCCATCTGTTTGCAGAGATGGTGTTTACACAGAGGGTAATCCTATCGAGTCGCAGATATTAGAGATTGTGGCTATAATGACACATGAAACCATTTTTATTAAGAATTAGAAATTGAATTAGATAATTAGATTTATTGATGGGAAATTAAATTTAACAACTGAGAATTGCCTTAAGTTAGCATAGCAAGATTCTCATTACTCTAAATGTCAGAAGTTTCTGCTTTAGTAGATGCTTTTCAGCCAGTGCGACAGAGCCAGCGTGCCTGCCTGGGAAATGTGATTCTTTGATCACAACACTGCAGTCCATACTGGCTGCCTAGATTCTTCTTTTTGAGTGAAACAAGTATATTTTCTATTTTAATAGCCTTCCAGGTATTCAATATCAGGAAACAAAACTGGCTGTGATATATTTCATCTTCATAAGATTTTTTTTTTTTTTTTCCCCAGGCATGTATTCCTTAGCCAAATCTTTTGTCATTTGTTCTGGAATTTTCTGTGCAGGTTGTCTTTTTTGCTCTGACGTGTAATTATGGAAGGAAAAAAATTCCTGCCTCCCTTTGACATAGTGACAAGGTGAGCTGGGGTGGGTGGGAAGGATGCTGGGAGCACGGGGTCAGCTGGGCAATGCAGCGTAGGCTTGAGAGGGGACCCCTGAGGTGTAAGGATGGAGGTTACTGAGCCTCTGTTGGAGTGAACAGCCTCTCCCCTGGCCATGCCGGGCATGGGATGGAACAGACCATCGGCCAGTTTGGTCTCAGTCCTAACCCTGAGGTCGAATCCTGGGCTGGTCACTGGGGCTGTGCTCCCTCCCAGCTCCTCCTGCCCCTGCAGACACGGGCACAGCAGAGAAGCTGGAAAGTCTCGACACTACGTGTCATCTGTAAAAATCTTCAGGTTTTCCATTCCTGTAAGTTTTTCTGCATGTTAATATTTTTTTTTAATCTTCTAAAGTAACGGTGAACAATTCTGCTTCTGTTAATTCTCATTAATACCCAATCCAATTTATAACTTGACCTGTCCTTTCCTTTTTCCTCTTCATGCTAAGAGGTATATCTTCTTCATGTACACCAGGTACATCTTCCATTCCCATGCTAACAATATTCTTTCCAAATCCATAATAATTTCCTTTCTATTTTACTGACAGCCTTTTTCTTTTTACACGTTCTTTCTTCTTCAGAAATAAACATTCCTGCAAAAATCCAGCTATTCGGGAACCCTGAACTCATTCATAAGCTGCTCAGTTCTACCCTTGTAATTACTTTTCAACTGTTTTGTCTTTATCGAGCTTAATTCCTTTGGTACTGTTTCAGATTTGACTGTTTTCATATTTCGGTGCCTGTTGTTACACAGCTTTTGGATTGTTCAGTGATCTTTTATTGCATAATTGAATTATATTTTTCTGCCTTCTTTCAGACTTCTGAGTTAGTGGCCATACTTGCTTGGCTTGTCTTGTATTCTTTTCAAGGAGTTTTGATTGATTCTGGCAAGGATCTATATTTTATTTTTCTCGATAGTTCCTTTTAGGATCTCTATAAAAACTCTCATGTCAGCTCAATCGAACTAACTGTATTTGTATCTGTGAGCAGGCAGCCATCCAGTTTAGGATAAAAGGCATTTTTTTTGTAAAGAATAACGTTAACTTCCCATTCTTGTGGATTTGGAAAGTTTTCTTTATTTTTTCTAGTTGATGTTGGGTTGGCAGCATTATTTTATTTGAAGACACATGAATTTTTGGAGTTTAATTTCAAACTCAGCATTTCTCCTAGGAGATGGGACATCCTCAGGAAGCCCTGGTACTCTCCAGAAGAGATGCTGGTGCTCCCTCTGCTGGGCCAGCTCCCCTGAAGGGTGGCATTGGTCACTCTGCAGGACTGCGGTGATTAATGTCTTACAGCTGTTGCACTGGTACACTGATCTGGGAAGCCTTTTAAAAAAAAAAAAAAAATTGCTGTCCCTAAAAACAACTGCTGTCCCTCACACCCATGTAGAATATTGCTAATTTTTTGGGAAATTTGATTAGTTCCAGGGTAAACACCCAGCTGCACCTATTTATTTTACTTATGAGTTGTTAAATAAATTTAATTCACTACTTGAGTAAATTGATGATAAAAACAGGGATCTAAAATAATCGAATCAAGCGAATAGAATACCGCTTTCAGATTGCTGGGAAATCACCTAAAATGTGCCAGAAGTAGTCTTGCACTTTACTTTGCTGAGCTGTATGTCTGCATTAGAGGGAGGAGATTAAGAAAGATGCATGCAGAAGGCATACACTTTACTTTGCTGAGCTGTATGTCTGCTTTAGAGGGAGGAGATTAAGAAAGATGCAGGCAGAAGGCACACAATCCCACAATACTGCTTGGAATAAAATAGATGGGTGTACACTAGCTGGTGAGGCTTTCACCTGATACACGTTTTGAGACTAATTGCTTTCAATTGGGAAAGAATTCCACAATATGTGATGAATATTTTGTGATGGAAAACCAACTAGCTGGATTTTTTTTTAAATGGCTCGTAACCTGGCTTGTAATGTGCAAGGAACAAAAGCTTTTGCATTATTTAAAATAATACTTAAGTGAAAATATATATTAGCAACCAACAGTTCAGTGACTCTAGAGGGCTGCTTACAAACGCCACTGCTGGCTTGGGTGAGTGTTCCTCCGTGAGTACCCACGTCAGCTGCCAAAAGTCAGGGAAATACTGTAGAGTGGTGGGATGAACGTGCCACGTAATTTTTCGTTTTCCGTAGGAACGCATCCAGTGTACAATACACAACTGATGCTGATAAGCAGAAACGTGAAAGGTATCTGAAGTGCGACTGTTTTGCTAGTGGGACAGTGATTGACTGGCAGTACTGGGAAAGAGCATCCCCACTGGTAAAAGCCCCACCGCTGCTGTGTGTCTCGTCTTCGGGCTGCTGTAGACATGAATGAGAGCTTGGTACTGCCTTAGCTGTGAATCCCTGAGGATGCTGTTGGTCCCACTGCTAATCTCCCCCAGACCATGCGGGAAGGAAAACCACCCGCTGGGTTTGCAGAGCTGTCCTGTTGTCTCTGAGTTCTGAAATTGCGTCTGGACCCTGGTTAGAGAGGAAAAAATGTCTTTATTTTCTTTTTCTTTTTTTCTTTTTTTTTTTCTTCCTTTTTTATTTTTTTTTCCTTTTTTATTCTCTTTCTACTCCTGTTCCAAGAAATATTCCCCAAGAATTGCTGTGTTTTTCTTATGGAGGGATAAGTGCTAAAAGCCTACTCAGGCTCAGTGCAATCTAAATAAGTAATGACGGATGTCTTGTGATGAGCCCCACAGGTATAATAGAGAACTTCCGAAGGACTGTCTTTGTCCCTGAAAATGTGCCATTTCACATCTGAGGGGAAAAAAAAAAAAAAAAAGACTTCTCCATCTCCTCATCTCCTTTAGAGTGTCTAATTTAGAATATTTTTGAGTCCATCTCCCTATTTTGCTGGAGGCTTTTAGAGAATTGAGGCTCCTCATTTTCCAGGTAACACTGAAGTTGTACCTGGGTGAGTATTACTGGATGTCACCCAGCGAGGAACGACCCTTCACCTGTGGTTCTCAAGGCCCTTTCAGGTAAGGTTTTATTGGCAATTTTTTTTTTTCTTTGGATTTATCATGAATATTTGACAATTGCAGTGATGAACCTCCTGTGTTTTTGCAGGTCATGTTCCCCCTATGATTCTATCCATTTCAGCATGTCCTGGTTAATGGGACCTTGTGTGCTGTTGGGATTCAGAAGGTGTAAATGCTTAGAGATGGAATATGTTCCCTCTCGGGTGCATGAAGAGAGTTTATTGCTTATTTACCATGGAATCATAGAATAATTCAATGATTAGGGGAAAAGAAGCAGCTGGGTATGGACAGACAGGATGCCTTCTCCAGGGCTGTGTCTGCACTATGTTTTTAATCTTACAATGGGAAAAATTAATGTGTAACAAAAAATATGTTCTGAGGAGTGTTTTGGTACCAACAGATGCTGTGTGTATTTATTCTGTTAGGTCCCATCCGTCATTCATCCTGCATGAAGTAACTGACCTTTTTATAGAGAACTTTGATTTCTTCCTTTAAAATATGTCCTTGGTTATAAATGATGGTCTTCATGTGGGAGTCACTTGGTGAAACTTGTCACCTGTGTGATGCATGAGTTCAAAGAGACCATAGTGGTCTCTTCCCACTCCAAAGTCTATGAATGTTTGAAAATCCCATCTAATTTAATAATTGATAAAGTATCATGAGGATTTCACTTGGGTTCAGTGCTGCTGCAGGTGCTCCTTAACGTGGCCATCATGAGAGAGATGTTTTTGTCCTTAACCAATACCTTCCGAAAACTGAAAAAGAGTTCTGTTTTCAGGCACCCAAATCAATCCCACCCAAAATATCTAAACTACAGTTGTAGTGTATAGCTGCCATGTATTTCCTAAAGGACTAAATTCCTGTATTTCAGTTTCCTAGCAGGTCTGCTAAAGGAAATAATTTCTTCACGTTTATCTCTGACTGTTTAGTGTTCATGCCACCACTGCATGGATGATGAAAAATATATTTAAAGAGATTGGTGTTTAAAGAGAAGGTGCTTTGGTTATAATTTATCCAAGGAAATCACCAAAACAGCCAATACATTTGTAAGAAATTCTTGGATTATTTTATGGAATAATCGTAGGTTAAATTTAAAATAATTTAAATTTAAATTTTA
>NW_010110071.1:11313-12546 GCF_000699245.1 Pterocles gutturalis | reverse complement strand
GTTTGGGTGTCACCGGTTTCAGCTGAAGCAAACTGGTCCGACTGTGAAACCAAACTGGTGCGAGGCATCGCCGTTGTGAAAGACAGCCAGGTCCCGCAGGGGAAGAAGGGAGAGCTCCTCAGTGGCGAACTGGAAGATGGTGTCGGTGATGGAGGACTCGTTGTCCAGCTGAAATGAGCATGGGGGGCAGCTGAGTGGCACTGAGACCCTCCCCTGCTCACCCTGACGGACCCTCCTGGAGCACCCACTGCCCCCTTTACTCCAGAAGCCAAGGCTCCATCCCCAGCGCTGCATGGCTCCTCCAGGGAGGTGGCCTGTCCCCTGGAGCTCACCCTGTCCCCTGCCACATCCCAGCTCACTCCCCAAGACTGGGGCACCTCCTTGGGACCAAGGAGAGGATGCTCCCCATCCCAGCATGTGAAGCCTCACCCCCCAGGTCCATCCCAAACCCCAGGGGTGCAAACACACGCCAAGGGGTTCTGCAAATGCTGGGGGGCTCTTCCAGGCAAAGAAAAGGGTCCGTGGCCATACCCAAGCTTACCAGGCAGCCTTGCAGGCTAGCGGTGTAGCTCTGCTCACGGGAGTCGGCCAGGAAGCGGATTTCCTTCTCAGGCTGGGGCTGGTCCTGCTCCGGGGCCGGTCTGCAGGAGTAGGAGACCTCCTGGGTGGCCAGGCGGCTGTGCAGGCGGAGGAACCGGAGCTGTACCGGGCTGGCCCCTGCGTATTCCAGCTGCAATGAGAGAAATCGGGGTAGTGGGGGCTGCTCGGAGGGGTCTGTGCTCCCCTCTGATCAAAAACTGGGCAGGAGTCATCTCTGGTTTGGATTTTCTTGCAGAGGGAGGTGTCATGTCCCACCATGCACGGCCAGTGGGACCCTGTGCCCAGGCATTGCCCCACCACACTGGGACAGGCACTGGGAGACCTCCAACCCCATAAGACAGGCTGCATGGCCCACCAGGTGACACCTAGTGACACTCACCAAGAAGCCCCCAGGCAGGGTGCTGAACCACTCAAAGGTGTCCTTAGAGGTGTAGGTGCTCAGCCAAGCCTTGATGGGGACCTGCAGGGAGCAGTGACCATGTCACACTGTCCCCAGGGGGGACAGTGGCACTGCCAGCTATACCAACCCACGCGTGTGACCTGTCCCTGCAGCCTGGTCACACGCCGTGACACGGATCCTCACCCCAGCCGGCTCCAACAGGTCCCAGAGATAGCAGTGGCCACCACAACAAA
>NW_010110071.1:10379-11293 GCF_000699245.1 Pterocles gutturalis | reverse complement strand
CACCCCCTTTCCGCCCCCACCCCAAGGTTGCCCACGGGGCTGAAGCAGCCCCACGAAAGCCACCCCATACCTGGCTGTGGATGGGGGCTATGCAGGTCTCCCCCCCCGCTGTAAAGTTGCAGAAGGCCACCAGTGCGTCCTGGGGGCTGCCCTGGTTCGGGTCGATGTAGTATTGCCCTGGAGGGAGGCAGAGGGGACCTCCTGGTGCCTCTTTTTTTGGCACAGGGAGGATGCCACATGGTGCCATCCCAGCTCATGGCACATCCCTGGCTGCACCCTCCATCCTCCTGGGATGCAGCCTGGTTGCTCCAGGGATGCCTGTGAAACCCAGCTGAGCTCATCCCCCAAATCCTCATCCCCTCCTCATTGCAAAGAGCTGCCCCACCTCCCCCCACATTGGCCGGCATGGGGAGGGCTGGCCGGATCCAGGGCCAACATGGGGGTACCCCGTGTGCACCCCAGTACCATCGGGCAGGGTGGGGTGAGCCAGCAGCAGCTCCTTGCAGGTGGCCGCCGGGTTGGTTTTGGTGCCGTTGGGATGCTGGATGAGGGCTCGCAGCTCCTGGCTCAGGGTGTCCAGCAGAGCCCAGACTGCGGAGTAATTCAGGTGGTTGGAGGGATAGATGAGGTGCTGAAAGAAAAAAGTGGGGGACAGAGTCAAGCCGACACAGACCCCCACTTGTTATTTTGTCGAGGAGCATCACCAGGGGCTCAGGGAGGGGATGGGACATGCAGGGGACAAGGACAAGCGTGGTGGGGAAGGGATTAACCGTATCTTTGTAGGAGGACCTTGCACACAAGAGGACCTCAGGAGCAGGGGGACATGTGACAGCATCACTTCCAGCTCCCTCCCTCCCCAGGTGGCACCCCCCAAAGTGGGGATGGAAACCCCTCACTCCCCCCGACTCACCCGC
>NW_010110071.1:10020-10294 GCF_000699245.1 Pterocles gutturalis | reverse complement strand
CTGGCCCCTGCCTGGGAGCCCCCTGCCATGCTCACAGCTCCTCCAACAGCCCTAGCAGCCAGCCAGCCCCGTGGCGTGGCACAGTGGGACCTCACTGCTGAATTTGGGGGAGCAAAGGACCCAAATTCTGGCAGGAGGGACGTTAGGCTCTGCTTACCGGCCGGCCCGGCGTGCCCCTGGGTCCTGGCAGCCCCGGGAAGCCTTTCAGCCCCTGACGGACGAGGAGGAGGAGGAAAAAAAAGAAACATGGGGAGATGGTGCCGTGGCGAGCCCC
>NW_010110071.1:7227-9972 GCF_000699245.1 Pterocles gutturalis | reverse complement strand
GCTCCAGGCTCCCCACTACTTACTTTGGGTCCGGACCAGCCCTGGAAGAGAAGGACAAGAGCTGGCTAAGGGGGAGGCAGGTGGGATCACAGCCGCATCCGGTGGGGCAGGAGTGAACCCCCGAACTGCTGGGGGAGGGGGGGCAAGGACTCACCGGTGTCCCGGGGAAGCCAGGGTGTCCCTGCGGGCCGGGGGGGCCAGGGTCACCCTGCAAAGACACCGGAGGAGGTCAGGATGCAGCATGGGGCATCCCCCAGCCCTGTGTCCTCCTACAACCCAGCCCCTTCCCCAGGTGGATTTTGCAGGGAAAAATGAGAAATTCACCCCAAAAACTCATAGTTCCTCCCGTCCCTCTAGACCTTGCCCTTACCTGCTGTCCCTTGGGTCCCGGCCACCCAGGGATGCCGTGGGGTCCTGGCTTGCCCTAGGAGATGGGTCAGGGTGTCACACAGGGTGACAAGGGACCAAGGGGAGGGAGGAAAAGAGCAAAACCCTTCATGTACCTTGAAGCCATCGTCCCCTTGCTGGCCCAGGTCACCCATGCTGCCCTTCTCGCCCTATAGGAGAGTCAGGGAGAGCTTTGGGGGAAAAGAGGAGGCAAGAAACCCCCCAGAACACCCTCCAGTTACTCCATGGGTGGTATTTCATTGGGTAAGGGATGGAGGTTTTGCTCCGTTGCCCCAGGGGATGCCTGCCTGGGGACATTTCCCAAAGCCAAATGTTTCCTGGCCTCCAGCAAGCAGCTGGAAAGGGGAAATTCCCAGTTATGGCTAGCTGCAAAATTTCTGAAAAGAACCAAACCCCCATCCTTTTGATTCGGTAGAATTAACCGTTCCCGTGCTGCTGGGGGAGGAAGCGATGGAGCATCTGCCTCCCTGGCTCAGCTGCAAAAGCAAAACGTAAGGAGTTTTCACCCAGACTAAAATATCATTCAAGAAAACCTCGAAAGTTCCCAGGAAACAATTTGGAGAAAAAAAAAAAAAAAAGAAACCCAGAAACCCCAGCCAGCAGCCACCCCCCGCCTGCCCAGCCACTGGCCTTGCTGAACACCCCGGACTTCAACTTCTGCCACCGCTCATTTCACTTGCCATCAATTTAAAGCTTTATTTATTATTGGGGCTTCACTTTCATGAAGGATGTGAGCCACTACCCTCCGCCAGGGACTGCCTGTCACTGTTATTTACAGCCCCATGGCTGACGGATGGGACCGTGAGGATGTGCCTGGCTCCTCCGGCCAAGGCTGGATCCATCCGTACTGGCACGGAGGAGGCACGTGCCAGTGCTGTGTCAGCATCCGTGCTGCGAGCAGGGGGTTAAAACACTGTACAGGCTGCTGCCTGCAACTCCAGGAGGATGGAGAGGCTGGAAAAGGAGCTGGGTTTGGTGAAAATCTAAAAGGTCCCATCTCCCAGCACCAGGGATGCGGTGGTCAACCCCCAGTGAAGGATGCTCAAGAAGAGGAGAATAAATTCAGCATATTAAAGTGGAGAATTAATCCAGCATGTTAAATGCTAGCCTGTGCCTCAGATTTCTCACTGAGCCCAGGAGTGAAGTGCCCGGTACATGTCACCTACTTTGTGTCCCTTCGGTCCAGGGTCTCCTTTGACGCCCTTCAGCCCTGGGATGCCCTAAGAGAGAAACGATGCTTCATCGCATCACCCTGCGCCCAAGCTGCTCCCGGTGGCTCCCTGGCAAGGAGGGGCCTCGCCACAACCTGGGTTGCTGCAAGGATTCTGAGAATTTCAGGCAGTTTTAAGAACTCTGAGTAATTTCTCATAAAATCTTTGATTTTTGCTTTTGGGAGGATGCCCCAGCAAACCCCGTTAAAATGCAGTTTGGGACCCTTGGCTGGTTGCAGAACATCCGTCTTTTTTTTTTTTTTTCTGAAGTTTCCAAAGTCTTGATTTTTATTTTAAATAGAGAAAAAATCCCGATTTCCAGTAATTAAAAAAAAAATATTTGAGTAGGTTTTTTTTGGCCAACGCTGGCTGCGGCAGGGGAGCCCGGGGCACCAGCCACAGCAGGTCTCTGGGATCATGGGGACAGTCCTCTGCCAGCGCTCAGCACTGCCGGGCATCAGACACTGAACTGGAAGGGAAGCTTTTGGCCTCTAGAACAACACACATTGGAAATTATTTGCTTTGCCTGACTGCACGGCTGGGAGGAGAAGGCAGGATGAGATGGATGAAGGATGGATGGAGGGAACATTGAGAAACTTCACTTTTTTTAAATGCATCTCTGCTTTGGCTGTTGGCAGAGCTGGGTTGTACAGCAGTACCTGCAGGGGACAAACGGGGAGAACCAGCACCCCGACACCTCCAAGCTAATACTCACATAGGGTCCTTGGGGGCCCTGGGGTCCTTCTGGCCCCTCGCTGCCTGGGTCGCCCTGAAATGCAAAAGCGGGAGACCCTGGCTGGGGGTACAGCGGTGTGAGAGCCAGGCAGGAGCGATGTCCTGGTGCCTCTGGCAGGGAGAGCAGCTCACGGGGCTGGGGGTGTGGGAGACCCCCTACCTTGGGTCCCTGGGGGCCCCTTGGCGTCCGGTGGCCCGCCTTGCCTCGCTTGCCCTGGGAATGACAGATTAAAGGCTAACGAGCAATTCCAACCCCCTCGCTGCCCCCCCAGGGATGCTGAGCCCCCAGCAAACCAGGACCCCTCTGCAACACCCCTGCAGGCTCCAAGCATCAGCCCCATGGTTCCTGCCACCCTCCATGGGGACAACGGTGCCATTTACCCGTCTGCCA
>NW_010110071.1:6777-7093 GCF_000699245.1 Pterocles gutturalis | reverse complement strand
GGGGACAGAGCCCACCAGGCACTGGGGGACCCTGGGGATGGCCACCGAGGCCAGAGAAGGGGACATCCCCTGTCTCCCCCCAAGGGCACCTGAGCCAGGATGGAAGCAGCCCTGGGGTGGCTGAGCTGGGGAGACCTGCCATCTCCGCACCCAAAAACCAGCCCAGGCAGCCCAAGGGCATCCAAGGGATGTGTCTGCCAAGCACCTATGTGCTGTTGCCTTTACAGGGGAAGAAACAGGTCCCCCCAGTGGTGACCTCCCCCGGGTTTCTCTCTGGGGACCACATCAGGGTTGGCCAGCTCAGCTCGGCCACCCC
>NW_010110071.1:6505-6754 GCF_000699245.1 Pterocles gutturalis | reverse complement strand
CATCCCCAGAGGAGGATTTCAGAGTTACCTTTTCTCCTTTGCGACCTTTCTGCCCTTTAGGACCGGCTTGTCCAGGAGACCCCTAAAATCCCAAAGAGAAGGAAAACCCTCCATAAGGATGCTCCACCAGTGATGTCCCCTCCCGGCCTCCCTCCCCACAGCGTGCACAGGAGGATGCTCAAAAAGCTGGAGTCTCTGTTTGGGATTTTTTGCCCCTTTTCCTCAGTGGGCTGGGCAAAGCGGAGCCAG
>NW_010110071.1:5975-6489 GCF_000699245.1 Pterocles gutturalis | reverse complement strand
AGATGCTGCCTGCATGGGAACTGGGCATAGAGGGAGATACTGGTACCCCAGCACCCACACCCAGGAACCAGCACAGCCCCATCCCACTCCTCACCGTCTGCCCCGGTTCCCCTGGCTTGCCCAGCTCCCCTTTTGCACCCGCCAGGCCCTGGGAAAGAAAAGAAAAAGAAACTCAATGCTGAAAAACAAACTCCGGGGTGTTCACCCAAATCCCGGGCGGGCTGTCAGGGTGGCACAGACCCAGGCTGCAGGAAAACCCAGGGGCTGGCAGAGGAGCCCACTCACCTCGGTGCCACTCAGCCCCGCGGCTCCAGCTTCACCTGGTGGCCCAAGGGGACCCTGAGGTCATTTGGGGACAAAACACAGGATGGCATCACCTCCAGATTGCTCAGGGCAAGGGAGGAGCGTGGGTACAAAGCCAGCTGCCTCGCCCCAGGGTCCGGACTGGGGACGTTCCCCCCAGGGACCGCTGATGCCGGAGCTGTGCCGGGGAGGGGCACCCTGCAGGGCTGTC
>NW_010110071.1:3487-5832 GCF_000699245.1 Pterocles gutturalis | reverse complement strand
GAAATGCTCACACCCCGGCCGAACAGCCACCCCTCGGGGGCTCCAACTACTGCTTTGCAAGTTCCCCCGGATTTCTTGCCCATCCCAACCTCTCCCAGCAAAAGCAAATTGCCTGAGGTATGGACACATCTCGCCTGGGCAGAGCAGCACCACAACATGGGAAAACTGGGATGCAAATGGGATTCATCCTGCAGCCCAGTACAGGGTATCATCAAAACACCCGTGGTTCTGCACACATTAGGACCATAAAATGCATCTTGGGGCAGCGCAAGTGCTCCTGAGCCCAGGGTGGTTCCTGGAGCCATACGGACACCCACAGATTCGCTCTGCGAAAGCAGAGGAGGGAGAAGCCAAATGCCCTGGACCTGCTTCAGGCAGACTCCAACAGCCAAACATCAATTACACAGCCGCCGTGGCACTTTCACACGGTTTTAAGAGCTGTATAAAAATGCCTTTGCAGAGCTTTGGCTCCAGGGAACCCAAGGAGATGGTGACTCAGTGACAAACCATCCCAGGGCAGGACCCAGGAGACCTTGTGGCCACCCCCCAGTGACACAAAGCCCCAGTCAGCACAGGGACAGGCTCTGCTGCTGCATCCCAAGATGCCACCAAGCCTCCTTCCCAGGGGCAGGGATGGCACTCACCGCCGGACCGGGCTTGCCGCTGTCTCCCTTGACTCCATCCTCTCCAGCAGGTCCCTGCGGTGACAGGGGGGATTTAGAACGAGCCCGTCACCATGGTGTGCTTCGTGCTCAGGCTCTGTGCAGGTATTTTAAGTATCCTCTCCCTCGCAGCACGTTCAGCTGGCCAACGCACATCCCCAGGCAGCACCCGGGCACTTTGTGGGAGTGGACGGGATGTGACAGCAGGGACGGGTCTGCCACAAGGCACCCCTGGGTGCCAGACTGCAGTGCTCTGATTTTTGGGATGGGAGCCAGTGCCAAGATGTGAGGCATTAAACCCCCCCTCAATCCTAACCCCCCTGGCCTGGACAGTTAAGGGGCAATAAATCCTTTGGCATTGGTTTGTGTTGGGAAGGGTGGAGCACTGGGGAAGCCCTTGGCATCTCCCGGCTCTCCAAGATCCCAGGCACCAGTCCCAATCCGGCAGCACCGGCGGGTCCATCCCTGCCACGCAACCCTGGATCTCCCTGGGGAAGGAGGAAAAACAGCTCTGTCCCTGGAAAACCCTTTCCTTGCCTTGGTGACTTTGTATCTTGGCAAAAACAGGCAAGGACCATCCCATGGCAGGTCCCCAGCCTGCCCAGTCTGACCCAGCCCCACCGCCCCCAGCAGGCAGAGGCAGAAAGCAGAGCTTGGGAAAAGACTGGAAAAAGGCATTTCACCCCAAAATGAAGGGTTGAAGCCATCACTGCACCATACCTTCACTCCCTCGGGACCGTCGAGCCCAGGAGGACCTCGGAGCCCCGTCCCTCCCTGTTCAGGGCACAAAGGAGCCCCATGGATTCAACCCCGACCAGTTCCCGCCAGCTCCGCGATCAGCCAAAACAGGAGCAGGGACATGATCTGACTTACAAACCGTCCTCTGGCTCCAGCAGGTCCCGCAGCTCCGGTGACACCGACCTGGCCCTGGGACATGGAGGCAGACATGCTCAGTGGGGTCCCAGCCCGGCTGGGGGGTGGGGGGCTGGAGTTTGGCTGGAGGCAGTGTCACCCCCCGGCAAGGCCAACTGTCCCCTTGTGCCAGCAAGACACAATTTTGGAGTCATGCCCATGAGACACCAAAATCCCTAATTATGGACATTTGCCAATTCTTAGTATTTTCTGCAGCTCTTGGGGCCAGGGTTTCCCATCAGAGGCAAGCTCCCCCGCCCCAGCACCCAGGATGTGGGTATGCCGGGAGCCCGGTGGGCTGCAGCAGCCCCCCTCTGTACTTGCCAGCAAACCTTCTTGGCCCTTCTCTCCTTTGTGGCCTTTTTCTCCCATTTCCCCTGTCGCAGCTCCTGGGCCAGGCACTCCGGGAAGGCCCCTGGGGCCAGCGTCACCCTGATGGGGATGGGGACAGACGTGTCACCGCAGAGAGGGTAAAAAGAAGAGCAATTAAATGAGCTGCTGCATGAGGATGCCCTGTTTCACCCTCTTGCTGGACCCGAGGGTGCTCAGCAGAGGTGCTGATGCCAAGGCTGAGCCCCCCATCTCCAGCGGTCCTCAGCCATGGGGACACCCCCCGTCCTGATTCTGTCCCCACCCCCACAAACAGAGCAGCGGAGGTGGAGCAGGTATGGGTGTCCCCGAGGTGCTGGCAGGAGGGACAGTCAGGGGCACTCCTCACCTTCTGTCCCTGCGGTCCTGGCTCACCCGGGTCTCCAGCATCCCCAGCATCCC
>NW_010110071.1:217-3431 GCF_000699245.1 Pterocles gutturalis | reverse complement strand
CAGCCGAGCTCTGCCTTCCCTGGGCTTCTCCACCCTCCTCCACCTGGGATGGTGGTGCTGGGTAAGAGATGGCCCCACAGCTTCGCCTGCCCCAGGGGGTCACCCCCAACTGTGACCCACATGAGCCCCAAAGCAAGTGAGGGCAAAACGCTGAGCAACACCGCACCCAGGCAGGGGACCCCAAAGCATCACCCCTCCTTCCGCGGGGGCACCTCTGCCCAGTTGGAGCAAAGCCATAGGACGGGCAGCTGTCCTGAGCCAGGGTGGCAGGTGGCACAATGTCACCGTTCCCATCCCATCCCCATTGCATCCCCTCCCCTGGGGCGATGCCATTCCCATCCCCATCCCGTCCCCTCCCCTGGGGGGATGCCGGGGGGCAGCAGCACCTGCTGGGAGTCAGCCAGCACACGTACCTCCTTTCCACGCTCCCCAGGTCTCCCCGGCAGCCCCTCTGGCCCCTTGTCCCCTGGCTCCCCGGGATCCCCTCTGATGCCCAGAGCTCCGCAGGCTCCTGCCTGTCCCTGGACAGGATGAAGATGACCAGGATTGCTCTTGGCTGTCTTTTCCAGCTGACCCTGGCTCTCCCTCCACCATTTCTCACCATACAGCCACCTCTGCTTTCCTTGTCCCAGGTACCCAAGCTTTGAGGGGACCTGGACCCCCCCACCACATCCATCAACATAAATCCCTGGGGATGAGCATGCTGGGGGTAGATTTCAAACAGCTCTGTGGGGATAGTGGTGCTTGCCTGCCCGGGGCCAGGCGAGCCCAGCACCGCTGGCTGTACCCCCCAGCACCCCACAGGAACAGACCTGCTCGCCTTTGGGCCCCGGCTGACCCTCTGTTCCCGGCGGTCCCGGTGGTCCCTGGGGAGGAAACACACAGCCCAGCCCCGGCACAGCTCCATCACCCCACATCGTATAAAGCCTTGGGCTCACCTTTAACATCCTGGTTTAGTTGAGGATCAGCACCCTCCTCCCTTCACCGCCCACCCCAGAGAGAAGCAGGCGGGAGCTGCCCAGCCGAGGGGAGGACGGGGCTCCCCAGCTGCCGTACCTGCTCGCCATCCAGCCCGGTGACACCAGCCTCCCCGGGATCTCCCATGTCACCCTGCCAGAGGATGCACAGGCGTTAGGACAAGCAGCGTGGGGTCCTCCATGTGGGTCCTCTGCAGCCTCTTCTCCCACCTTGCACCATGCACATAAATCCCCATCCCACTGGGCAAAGGCAGTGGCCAAACTGGGAAGCACCAAAGGCTCCCAGCCCAGAGCTACCCCTCAGAGCGAGCCCTGGGCTCTGCCGAACAGCTCACCTTCTCTGGTCTTACCTTCTCTCCTCTCATCCCTGAAGGTCCTTCAAGTCCCTTTGGACCTTCCTGTCCCTAAAAGCAAACAGTCCATAGCAGCAGCAAGGCATTGTGCTAACCCAGGAGGCTGGGATGCCCCAGAACGCCCCTTGTGCCACCTTCTCTTTTCCTTCCCTTCTTACAGGTGCTCTTGGGAACTCCCCAAAAGTCTTGCACCAGCAGAATTTTGCCCCATGTCCGACCAGCTAAGAGAGGATTGTGCTGGGCATGGATGGAAGGAGCCCTGTCCGCACTCACCAGGTAGCCAGGTGGGCCAGCAGCACCGGCTGCTCCAGGAGCCCCCGTTTCTCCCACCGAGCCAGGCTTCCCGGGGATACCGTCCAGCCCCCGCACACCAGGAACACCCTGCAAGGCCAAAAGGCCACTTAGGCACCCCAAAATGCAGCGTGGGGTGCAGCTCTGGGCAATGCCAGTGGGAGCCCCACGCCCAAAGCAGTTGGGCCACCGTGGGGTCTGCAGGGTACCATCTGCACCTTAGCACTGCTGTCCCCACACCCAGCTTGTCACCACCCAGGGTTTGGGTTATTCTCTGCCCCACGGCCAGCCCCAGGACAGAGCTGCCTCCAGCCTGGGCACCTATTTTTCATCCCATCAGACATCACCCAGCGTCAGCCCACAGAACATCTCTGCCACCCGCAGCTCCCACTTACAGGCAGCCCTGGCAGCCCTCGAGGACCCGGGTCTCCCGCTCTGCCCTGCAACAAGAAGGATGCTCAGCAGCGTGGTCACGGCAAGAGGGACCGAGCAGGCGGAGGTTTCACTTGGACAAACCCCTCCCGTGCCACCTCAATGGTGTTGTGCAGCATCAGGACAAAACCCAGTGGGCAACAAGCCCTGGTCCAGGGTCTGCAAAGGGGTCTGGGATCCACACAGCTAATACTATAGGTGGCACATGATAAATATCACAGAGTATTGCACACCCGCAGAGGATCAAGCAGAACAAGCCAGGCACACAGCTGGATGTCCTTTCCCATCACTCTGATGCAGGTTTTGGTACAACACAGTCCTGACCCAACTATTGGGATAAGCTATTTGCTGACCTGAGCCCTACCTGGGAGCCAGGAGCACCTCGAGGACCAGGGGGACCTGGCAGGGCCTGGGGGAGGAAAGAGCCATCAGAGCCCCGTGCCGCAGCGCTGACTGCTCCCCACTCCCCAGTTTAGCCCATTGATGCTGGTGGCAAAGATTTCCAGTTTTCCCATGGCCAGCCCAGCAAAGGCAACATGCTTCTCCAGGGATTCTGGAGCTGCCCAGGGCAGCAAACAGCACTCACCTTGGGTCCAGCTTTTCCTGGGAACCCCGGCGGGCCTTGGGTTCCCATTTCTCCCTGGTGGAAAGCAAGAAAGATTTATTTTCCACTGTATGTTTTAATACAATAACCTCTTAAGGAAAAAAAAGCCCCAGGAGCATCTTACGATCCTGGTTCATGCAGCACAGAAGCCAGCTCCAGCATCCTCCTCCCTCTGGCCCTGCAGCCTCCCTGGCACAGCTGATGCCCATCCCCACCCAAAACCATCCACTGGGCTCCACAACCCAACCCAAAAACATTGCCAAAGCCTGGGCTCTCACCCCTGCGCATCCCTTGCTGCTGCGCTGGGTTTCCCAGCCCTACCTTGTCTCCCCTGCGCCCCGGTCGCCCGCGGTTGCCGGCTGGTCCCGGGTAGCCCTGGGGACAGCATGGCATTAGGAGGGGACCACCTGGCATCTCCAGGGTTTTGGGATCTCATGCCCAAGGAAGGGCAGGACCCCAGGCATCATGGCAGGTCCCTGGCTGGAAGCAGATCTCCTCCAGGAAACCCCCCATCCCGTCCCCAGCACTGGACCCCCTCCACGGGCAGGACTGTCACT
>NW_010110071.1:0-201 GCF_000699245.1 Pterocles gutturalis | reverse complement strand
TGCCCCCTCGGAGCCTGGCTCCCCTGGCAGCCCCTGCCAGGCAAGATGAGGGATTAACGAACCTCCGCTCCTGGGATGTGGGCAAGCATCTCCCCATCACCAGTGTCCATGCCCGACCCTGCGGGACCCCCCCAGCTCTCCCCATGGCAGAGCCTCTCAGGGCTGTTCCCCACTATTGCTGCTCCCCCCAGCCCCCCTGGC
>NW_010110070.1:0-6317 GCF_000699245.1 Pterocles gutturalis | reverse complement strand
TTCCTGTGCTGAGGACTACAGAGCTGGACGCAGTACTCCAGGTGGTTCCTCACAAGGGCAGAGTAGAGGGGCAGAATCACCTCCCTCGACCTGCTGGTCACACTTCTTTTGATGCAGCCCAGGATAGTTAGCCGTCTGGGCCGCGAGCACACACTGCTGGCTCATGTTCAGATTTTCATCTACTGACATCCCCAAGTCCTTCTCTTCAGGGCTGCACTCAGTCCATTCTCTGCGCAGCCTGGATCTGTGCTTGGGATTGCCTCGACCCACGTGCAGGACCTTGCACTTGGCCTTGTTAAATTTCATGAGGTTAGCATGGACCCACTTCCCGCCATCTTGGTGTCATCAGCAAACTTGCCGAGGGTGCACTTGATCCTACTGTCCATGTCTCCAACAAAGATGTTAAACAACGCTGGTCCCGGTACCGATCCCTGCAGACCACTTGTCACTGGTCTCCACTTGGACATTGAGCCATTGACTACTACACCGAAAAAGCGGAGCGGAGGCAAAAAGAGAGCACTCTTCCGGGTGTTCTTACCTATATACTGGGCATGACGTGCATGTTATGGAATAAATCATTGGCTATTCTGAGTTTCAATTTTAACATAAGGGCAAATCCTGTGCTAGCAACGGGCTGTGCCTCTTTGCTCGTCTGCTGACCTTGGCAGCAGAACAAAACATTATTCTCTTATCAGCTCCTCTGAGCGTAAATCCAAAACACAGCCTCTCGCTAGCTATTTATGAAGAAGGAGGAAGAAAAAAAAACTCACAGAGTTAACTTTAAGCAGTCTTTAACCCACGACACTGCTCCAATGCATCAACCACCTGTCTGGGAACCCTGTTCCAGTGTTTGACCACCCTTTTCGTAAAGAATAATGTGCAATTTAAACCTCCTCTGATGCAGCTTTGAACCATACCCATGCATCCTGCTGCTGGATCCCAGGGAGAAGAGATCAACACCTCCCTCTTCATGTCCCCTTGTCGGGAAGCTGCAGAGAGCAATGAGGTCACCCCTCAGTCTCCTTTCCTCTAAACTAGACAAACCCAAAGTCCTCAGACGCTCCTCACAGGATATGCCTTCCAGCCCTTTCACCAGCTTTGTTGTCCTCCTCTGAATCCATTCAAGGACCTTCACATCCTTAAATTGTGGGTCCCAGAACTGCACACAGTGCTCCAGGTGAGGGTGCACCAATGCAGAACACAGCAGGATAATCACCTCTTCTGACCAGCTGGTTACGCTGTGTTTGATGTACCCCAGGATACAGATTGCTCTCCTGGCTCCCAGGGCACACGGCTGGCTCATGTTCAGCCTGCTGTCGACCAGCATCCCCAGATGCCTTTCTGCAGGGCTGCTCCCCAGCCTTTCCTCTCCCAGTTTTTACTTGTGCCCAGCATTATTCCATCCTGGGTACAGAATCTGGCATTTGGACCTGTGTGATGTGTTTACCCTTGGCTGAGAGGCAACCCCACACAACCTGTTCACTCATCCTCCCGGGGGGAGAGAATTAAAGGGGAAAAGAGAAAAAGAAAAGACTACTCATGGGTTGAGATAAGAACAATTTAATAACTAAAAGACAATAATATTGAAAAATAATAATATATACAAATATAAAAATGAGTGATACACAGTGATACTGCTCACCACCCGGTGACCAAGGTTCAGCTCGTTCCCAGCTAATGATCCCAGAGCAGGAGAGTCCGGAAACCACACTCCCATAATGGAGATAATGGAGATAAGAGCCCGAGTGTCCCAGACCGAGAGCTGACCGAGGGAGGGAGATGACCCAGGAAGACGGACCACCCCGAGAAAGCCGACCTGGAAAGAGAGCTGACCTGGAGCAAGAACAGATCTGGAACCAAAAGGGGTCCAGAACAAAAAGGAACGAGCTTCCAGAGGGCCCTCACCTATATACTGGGCATGACGTGTATGATGTAGAATAGACTATTGGCCACTTCAGGCCTCAGTCCCAAACCTAAGATCAAATCCTAGGCTAGTAAAGGGGGCTCTGCTCCATCCCAGCTTGTCCTGTCTAGCACAGCAGAGAAGCTGAAAACTTGACCTTGACTGTCCTGACAAGATCTATGAACGTCACTGTTATCAGCTTTCTACCTAGCACGAATCCAAAACACAGCCGCTTGCTAGCTATTGTGAAGAAAGTTAACTCTGTCTCAGCTTAACACAGGACAACTTGTCAAATTTAATCCCATTAATCACTGCCCAGTGCTCCAATCTATCTAGATCCCCCTGCAAGTCCTCTTGTCCCTCAGGGGTCAACAGCAGCTCCCTGTTTGGTATCATCAGCAAACCCACTAGTGGTGCATTCAACTTCTGCATCATTGACCAACATACTGAAGGGAGATGCATCCACTGCCTTCCCTTCATCCACTGGGCAGGTGACCTTATCATAGAAGGGTATCAAATCAGTTAGGCAGGACTTTCCCTTTGTGAACTCACATTGGCTGTGCCTGATGATTGTATTATTCTTTAAATGTCTTTCAACAGTACCCAGTATAATCTTCTCCGTAATTTTTCCAGGTACTGAGGTCAGACCAACAGGTCTGTAGATCCCTGGGTCTTCCCTCATGCCCTTTTTGTAAACTAGAACAACATTGCCTAGCTTCCAGCCAGCGGGGACCTCCCCAGACTCCCAGGACCTTTAGTAGATGATTGAGAGGGGTCTTGCCTTAACACCTGTTAGCTCCTGCAGTACTCTGGAATGAATCCCATCAGGTCCCATCGACTTGTGAACATTCAGCCGATATAACCCTTACACTTTTGGTGTCCACAAACAGAAAGTCACTGTTCCCACACTCATTGACTTGGAGCCAGACCTTGGGCTGCCCAGTCCCCTTATCAGTACTATTAAAGAGTGACAAAAAAAAATCATTGGATGCCTCCACTTTTTCTTCATCCCTGTTAGTCAGGTGACCATCACCAACAAGCATTAGTCCAATATTTTCTTTAGACCTTCTCTTGTTATTAACATACTTAAAAAAAAAAAAAAACCTCCTTGCTGTCTGATGCAACACAGGCCAGTTTCAACTCTAACTCAGCTTCGGGCTTTTGTTTCTTCCCCTTGCATAAATAAATCACAGCTCTGTAATTGTCATGTGAAGCCTGAACCCTTTTCCAGAGACATTACTGTTTCTTTTCCCTCTTGAGCTGCAGAAGGAGTTCCCTGTTCAGTCAAGATGGTCTTCTGTCCTGCTTGTTTGACTTACAATACAATGGAAGTGTCTGCACTTGTGCCTCTGAAAGGTGGTTCTTAAAGACTGACCAGCACTTGTGGGCCCCTAAACCCTCAAAAGCAGATTCCCATGGGATGCTGCTAATGAGCTCTCTGAGTTGCCTGAAGTTTGTCTCTTAAAATCCCGGGTATCAACTCTGAGTCTTTTTTTTCCTCATTACACTGAAAATTTTAAACCAGCTATTTAATGATTACTGTGGCCAAGACAGCCATGTACCGTCACGTCTCCCACAAGTCCTTTTGTTTTCACAAGCAGAAAGTCTAAGAGGGCATCTTCCTAGTTGGCTCACTGAGTACCTGTGATAAGAAGTTATGTCACACAAACTTCAAGAATTTCCAAGACCTATTCATCACAGCAGTATGATATTCCCAGTTGATGTCTGGGAAGGACAAGGGGTACAAACCCAGAAATGTATCCTAATTGCCTACAGAATAACTCATCAGTGCTTACATCCTGCCTGGGTGATTGGCAGTAGACAACCACTTCATTATCTCCTTTGATTTCCATTCCCCTGATCCTTACCCAGAGGCTCTCAGCCACATCATCACTAATTGTAAGGGCTGTACAAGCAAACCTCTCCCTTATGTATAGTGCTACACCTCCACCTCGCCTGCTGTGCCCATCTCTCCTGAACAGCCTGCAGCCCTCCATCCCAGCACCCCAGTTTGGGCCCTGGGAGGCAGAAAACTTCCCTGAAATGAGGATCTGGTCTGCAAATGAGTGCTTCTGTTCAACACAGGAGGGAATCACCAATGACCATAACTCACTGTTGTTTCTTCTCAGTTCTGGTCTTAATGCAGGTCTTGTTGCAAGGTCTCTCTGACCTTGACAAGACTGCTTGTGCAGGTTCCTCCTCTATCTCATTGTGTGCTGTTCTGTAAGGGTCTCTTAGAGGGTAACTCGGATGGTAAGGAAGAGTTTCTTTTACTGCTCTGTGCTGTAACCTTCTTCCATCCCTCCTTATCCCTTGTGACACTGCCGTCCTCCTGGCACAAAGCAGATCCAGGACCTGCCTTTGCTGTGGCCACGCTGAGTTGGCTTCTATGCATCACAGATAGCAGAGTACAGTTCCATTGGTCAGTTTCCCTCTCAGACTCTGAAATACTCCTCAGTCTGCTCACCTCCTCCTGCAGCTCAGCCACCAAGCAGAGCAGTTCATCAATCTGGTCACACCTCCCACAGTCTTACTTGCAATCACCTTCCACCTTTTATAGAATCATAGAATCATAGAATCACCTCTAGGAATATCCCTTCACACATCCCACAGGTGGAAACCTGGGTGGTGGCGTGATTAAACAGGAGTTCTGTCTGTGTGACTGCATTGTTTCTACCAGGTGCTAGCTCAGCAAAAGCAGAGGACACTGCTTTTTGCCAGGTAGTCACCATGCTGCTGCACACCTGCCCGTTGGGAATATATATTCGTGTCAGTTGCAATCAGCCGTGCTGATTGTTTTCACTCACTTAAATCTCCCATGGTGCTGGGTACAGGCTCTTCTCCTAGCTGTCTCTTCCATTCAGTGGGTCCAGGGTCAGTTGCTTGGGGAACCCCCCAATTCAGCCAGGCCTCCATTTGTCCATGTGCATCCCTTCTCATGTGTCCGGCCACTGCTTGCTGCTGCTGCTGGTGTTCCTCACACTGCACTGATGCCCTTTGCAATCAGCAATATCTTAAAACGCTTTGTAGGAAGGAAATAAGGAACAGTATGCCCCCAACTTTCCTGACCTCCTTTGGTGACTACAAAAGTTCAATAGATGTCACTGCCACGTACCACTTGCCACAACAGCAACAGACAAAACAGTTCTGTGTGCACTTCAGAGGTTTTCAAAGAAAAAGAAGTGGCTGCTTGCTTTTCAAATTTGTCAAGACTGGAATTTGCATACTTCCGTCTTTCGAAAAGAAACTAAAAAAAGTGGCCAGACACGTTTCTTGGAAAAATATGACCTGAAATATGTTGGATTATTTTCATCTAATATAAAATTTAAACTTCAGTTTTAAAGAAGTTTTAAGATAAATATTCCCTGATTGTGTCAGATGCTATTTTTCATATTTCAGATTTTAAATGGGTAATTTGTATGTTGTCCACTCTTCCCAGACTCATCACAGGATCCCACAACTGGAAATCTGAGCTTCCTAGCAGAGCTGCACCATTACCTCTTTCATGTCATCTTGATATTGCTTACAATTCCCAAACTGGCTAAGGCTGACAAAATAATTGATGTTTGGGCACATACCATGGACGTAACAACTTTTTTTGCCTCTGTCTTTACTGGCAACCTCTCTTCCCACACCTCTCAAGTGGATGGACCACAAGACAGAGACTAGGGGAGCAAAGTCCCTCCAACTGTAAAAGATCAGGTTTGTGACCACCTGAGGAACCTGAACATATATAAGTCTATGGGACCTGATGAGATGCATCCCAGAGTGCTGATGGAATTGGTGGATGTTCGTTGCCAAGACACTTTCCATGATATCTGAAAAGTCATGGCAGTCAGCTGAAGTCCACATTGACTGGAAAAAGGGAAGCATTGCACCCGTTTTTTAAAAAGGGTGGAAAGGAGAATCCTGGGAACTACCAACCTATCAGCCTCACGTCTGTGCCTGGGAATATCATGGAACAGATCCTCCTAGAGGCTACATTAAGGCACATGGAGGATGGGGAGGTGATTTGAGTCAGCTGGCGTGGCTTCACCAAGGGCAAGTCATTTCTGACCAACCGAATGGCCTTCTGTGATAGAGTGACTACATCAGTGGACAAGGGAAGAGCTATGGATGTTGTCTATCTGCACTTCTGTAAGGCCTTTGACATGGTCCTCCACAACATCCTTCTCTGTGATAAGGCTGTGGTGGGTGGGCTATTCTGCAGTTTAGAAATTGGCTGGATGGTCACACCCAGAAGGTAGTGGTCAATGGCTCAACGTCCAGACAGAGCAGTAACAAGCAATGTCCCTCAGGGATCCATTCTGGGGCCAGTACTGTTCAATATCTTCATCAATGATACAGAAGGTGGTATTGAGTGCACACTCAGGAAGTTCACCGATGACACCACAGAATCACAGAATCACAGAAT